>NW_010401860.1:2620-29949 GCF_000710305.1 Buceros rhinoceros silvestris
AAGAGCGGCAAGTTTAAAAACTTGGCCATTTGTTTAGATATCTAAATATTGATTTAAGATGGGAAATTTGAAAGTCTTTGCCCTTTTCTTCACAAGTAACTGAAAAACAAAGTTCACAAGAAAATATGTTAAAACAAAGATAAACGTAATTTCTAAATGATCACCCCCTCGTCATCTAAAACATGGAGGTAAAATACGTGTGTGGGGGGGTTTTTTTTACATAGTTTTTAAATGCTAATGGTTTCATTATTCGATGGCCTATCTTATGATGTTTAGTTTGAAAGTTCGGTAATGATCAGTTTTCTGAAAAGTAATCCATCAAAGGCTTTGATCCTGTGAACACATAAAGTCTTAATGATATTTCTGTGTCTCAACTCTGTGAAAAGTAACATGTCAAAACTACTGTATAGGCCAGTGAGGTAAAACAGAGAATCCAAATTATTCCTAAGAAAATGAGAATATTTTCAGTCATAACATGAATTGTATAGTAATTAAGAGTTTGAAACCTCCTTTTAATTTCTGGCTAATTTTAAAGCGAAAGAATGTAATCCCAAATGTTTATTACAATGGAAAACTTAGAACAAGTTGGTAATACTACATTTTAGATTTGAAGTTACGTGGATTCTATGATATTTGCTCTAATTTCTCCTTTTGTAAACACAAAACACATCTTGTAGCTCTATTTGAATTCTGTATTCTTCATATGGACTTTGATGCTTTAAAAGATTGATTCAAATGAGTTCCATGGATGATCACTATCATGCAAAGGCAGAACACAGAATTTAGAACATCACTTTGTACAATCAGCACAGTACAGAGTGCTGTACTGTGAAATTCATCCTCTTTTCTATGACAAACAGTTCGTATGTTTCTATATTTAAAAGTGATTCACCAACTATTTCAAAGAGGGGTAAAAGAATACTTTTTCCAAGAGTGAATTATTTTATTTCAAGCAAGTTTTACCATTGCTGTGGTTTATAAGGTTATGTTTCCTTTGACCAGCATACTGTGGGGCAGATGTTAGTTTTGTTGTATGTGGTTTGTCCACCTACACTCGTTTACCTGGTCTAATGAAAAGGAAAATGCATTAGTGTGGAATGGATGGTTTCTATTCAGAGCTGTACTGAAGGTCTGGGTAAACAAACCAAACCAAACCAAATAAACAAACAAACAAACTAGTTTTCATTTCCTTCTATTATTCTTCAATCAAGAGAGTAGTTCCATTTAATTCAGATGAGCATGACAAAGCATATAACTTCCCTAGTAGTCATGGAATATGAATTTGACTGCATTTAAAATCACTTCTAACACACAGGTCCAGTCCTGCATTTTAGAGAGATCATTCCCCTGGGAATCACTAGGAACATTTAGTTAAGAATATGTTATTGGGTGGCTGAGCAAACTGAGATTGGCAAATGAATTATGATTTTAATGAGACTAGAAATGTGTGAGGTAGGTTAATTTTTCCATGACTGTTTCAGTAAACTCACCTGCTTTGCGTATATAACATTACACTGCTGCCCTAGCACTGGGGAATTTGTTCATTTGCAATATGTTACAGCATTTATAATAATGCTGACTTTTCTCCTCTTATTTTAAAAAAAGGGAAAAGTATAAGGGAGACCTTTCATATTTCTCAATATATCTGTCAGAGTACACATCTTAAATTGTTCTATAAAGTAACATTAACTAAATATGAGGAACAGTGAGGCTATCTTTTACTGTAAAAAAGTGGTTTCAACTTTACCAATTTTTTCCCGATTAATACCTGTGCTTCTGTGTCCTGAATGTATTTTTTACTCTGATTTATTTGGTTCTTCTATTTCCAGATGCTTTATGATCTAACTTTGCCAACCCTTTTGCTGTATATGTTTTTATCCTTAAACTTTCAAAATTATAGGCATTCTAAACAATTCTAAACAAGATTCTAAACAATTCAGAACAATTTCTGCACACGAAATAAATATCTTTTCTTGTTTAGAAATCGTACGGATGGATAGTAAATATCCATTTTCTTCCACTGTTATTGCTTAATAGGTTTAAACCTCAGTCAGTAAGAAAAAAATCTCTGTCTTTGTAACTAAAACCATGTCATCTCTTTAATCATGCTGATTCTGAATAATTTGCCCACTGTGGAAGTGGCAGGGCAAGGATCTATAGCTCTGTCTCTCACTGGGGGGAGTTTATTATTACTCAGTCTGACAGCAGAAAGCCCTGGCAGGTTAATTGCTGCAGCACGACTAGCTGGGAGTTTGCTGTTGATATATAGTGACTAAAGGGAGTGAAGGAGATTGACTATGCCTGTTACAGCACAAATATCTTTATGCACCTCAGGTTCCTCAGAAAGATATGAGAAATAAATGTTCGCTGTTCATTTTCTGCCTGCAAAATACAAATATCCTCAGGCTGAACATGGCAACCACAGCATTCAGAATATATATAAAAAAGAAGAAATTTGCAAATTACTGTTATTACAAACATTCCCGCCTGAAAGTGCTGAAAATCAATTTCAATATATTTTGCATTTTAATGAGGTGCCAAAGAGATAAATCAGTTGTGTTTGAGGAACATTTGGCTGGCAATGATGTTTTCTGATCATATCGTGTTTTAACTAATATTAGATTAAGTAAAACCAGTGTTAATTGAAGGCATGGGAAATGCTACTGTTAGTTAATAAACCAAACTCTTCCTATTTATATATAGTCGTTAATCAAACTCAGCCAACCATTTCCCAGGAAAAGCTGCCCCTTCTTCCCTTCAAAAACAGACAAGTACTTGAAATTTCTGAGGTGGCATGTCACCCTTCTGAAAACAGGCTTAATTTTTTTCAAGTTTCACTAAGACATTGTCAAATAATTTATCTTTATGTATTATAATGATATGGAAGTACTATGACTGAAGACTGTCAGGATGCTTTTTCTGGAAAAGAAAAAAATTCTTATTTTTTCCCATAAGAGTGTATGCTGGTTATGTTTCTTAACTTAGGTATCAATATAGTAAATAATCAATAACCATTTTTTCTTGAAATAAAATCCCCTTTGCAGAGGAGGGTGCGTATGTTCCATGGTGCTTTTAGAGGGTCCCTTTGCAGTGTGGTCTCCCTAGCATCCAGAGAACGGCCCCCTCTCCACTTCTTCAGAGTTCTCCTTAACTGCACTTCACTACCCCGCAGCTCAGCTCTGCTCCTTACTGCGTGAATGAAAATCACCAAGGAAGTTCCTTTTCTTGAGGTATTTCAGTGATAAATATCAAATGTTAGATCACTATGCCGACCATAAGACATGGCCCAATTTTTCTTCTATTTACAGCACTTGTGTGATAGCATGATTTTATTCACTTCCATGGAGTTTCTTACCTTTCCTGTCAGTTAAAGGAAGAGTCAACCCTAAAGAAGAAGGTCCCCTTACTTGCTTCCACAGAAGAGCTGGAGGCACTGTGCTGTTTTAGAGCTCCACAGAACAAAACAGAAGCTATTTTTCAGTGGTCATTTGAGAGGTTTAGAAAACAAGTTAGAAAAAAGTGTTGTGGACACTAGAAACTAAAAATGTGAGAGGATGAGCTTGTTGCAAGCAGTATGGAGTCTGCTTTGGGAAAAATACTGCCTTTTGTGTTACCAGTGGAGAAGTAGTTTAGGAAGAAGTTTAATAACTTGGCTACCCTCTGTAAGTTGTATTCTATCTTTGTTTACATCTATTCAAACCAGCACTTTCAAATAAACCATTGCTCCTTGCTTTTCTGAGTGGAACTTAGTGTTTAATTTACACATATCTTCTGATTTTTGTTCTTGGCTTCAAGGCTTGGCTTCTCCTTGGAGCCTCTTTCAGGACTTAGAGACTTTCAGGACTCTACTTCAGCACTTCTCTCATTTTCCACATTTATGTTGTTTTTTGGGAAGGAGGGAAGAGTAGTCAATCCTTTCACCTGAGCTAGAAATTTTTTTTGAGCTACTGACTTTTTAAAGTCATGAGATGGCTTAAAACATTCATTAAAGTCCTTTCTTCAACTTATCTGCTAGACCCCATACAACAATTTTTACGTTGTCAAAATGCTCACTTACTTATTACACTAGCATGCTGAATACAGTTCTGACATTCACAAAAGCACTACACTTCATGTCTTGTCCTCACATTGTGAGTAATCTAATTGCACGTGAAAAGAAGAGGGAGGTATAGGAATGGCTCTTATAAATGGGAGAATCTATCTCTTTAACAAACCAAAGAGAACCAAAACTTTCCACGAGGGTTATACTGGATCACACGCACTATGCCTGACAGAATTTTGACACATTAAAACATGATGTCCTAACTCACCTTGTTTTCCTACTGAAATTTTACATCTTTCAGAGTCTTGTGTGATTTATGCTTAATGGTCAGCTAGTTTCCCAGTACGCAGGAACAGAAAAATATTGGAAAAATTTTCAGTGACAGAGTGGCAGTGCGATTCAAAACATAAATGACAGCTGAATTTCTTTTTATCTCATAATATAACTGACTTAAAGTTTATGGAGTTCACAAACGATCTTTCTTCACACTGACTCTATCTTTTACGTCTAGGGCACTCTGGAGGACATAGAAATGTTGTTTATGATTATATAAAAATTTTATACCACTTTCCAAATGCCATGGACCTCTGTAAGTGTATATGTCTCTGTGTTCTCTCATGAGTAACACATCTGCTTCATAAGTGCTCTAAGCCTTGATTCTCTTCTCCCAGTCATCTATGTTAAAACTGTGTTTATCACCCCTATGCAAAATTTCATGCCCTAAATTTCCATTTTATTACAACCATGACTTTTGTACTTGAAGATACTGTGGGAATTAAAGTTTTAAATAACACATATAAAAAAATATAGAGAATAATTAGAATATTTATGTCATACTAAATTAATGATAACACACTTTTGTGATTAAAAAAAGTGCCTTTTAAAAAAAGATACGACCTGTAAAAAACCCTGGTAACTCAAAAATAAAATTTTAATGTTTTAGATGCTTCAATGACCCTTCAGAATAATTAAACACAATTAAACACAGGTCATGGATGTTCAGCTGTGATAAAATATAACTTCATCAATATAATTGCAAAGTTGTGTAAATCCTAGGGAAAAATAATCAAAAAGTACTTAGTTTTTATCTATTTTATTTATTTAGACACTAATTTTTTTCTTTAAGAAAACAATAAAAGCACACTACTCTGCAGCTTGCAATATGTTCATATCTTCATGAGAACAATTTATTTGCTTAAGATGGGTAAAAAAGACTCCAGATTTCACTGATTATTCATTTAATGGGATTAATAATGGGATTAGGATTTTGTTCCATGTACATAAAATAAAATGGGGTTAAATGAGATTAATCATATCTAAAATTTTAGAGATGTGGCTTCTTTGCTTTAAAGTAGGGACCTCAATCACTTCTAGCATAATTTTATATTAAAAGAATAAAGGAGAAAAGTAGGTGATGAGTTCTGAGTGAAGAAATACTGTACTCTAGTACATAATTTCTAGTACTAATTTCTAATGAACATACACTGAAAAATTTCACCATGAAAAAAAAAAAGCAAACTGCTTCATTTCAAGAGTCTCCTAATGAAAGCAAAGATTGTACTTAACAACAAAAGAAAGATTAGAAAGCATAGTCTTACTATAGCATGTTAGGCTGATAGTAATAAGATTACAGAATTGAGCCCTTAGGAAATGACTCAGAAAATTAATTAAAATTGCTAATAAATCATGCTGGCTTGATGTCCTAATGGCAGTATGCTGTGCAGTGACACATCAGAGACATTAGCTCGATTTCTCTGCTCCAGCCTCCCTCACTGCTTGAGGCAGTGAGGGCTAGCAGTATTGTGGAAACAGAATATTTAGTCCAAGTAATTGTAGGGACAAGAAAATCAAGTCTTAGGGTACTTAGCAGTGATCCTTGTGATTGATTAAAGTGAGATTGACTTCTTTCAAGCTGGAACCTTCTGTAGCATGAGATCTTTACTGGGATGTTGTATAAAATGAGCTCAAAAGAGCTTTTGGTTTTGATGAAATAAATGGGGTTTGTGAGGAGTGGGGGCATTTGTTCTCACTTAATAGAATGATGATATAAAAAAGGATAAAGAGAGCATCTTACTGTGAGCTAAGAAGAATGTGAAGTAATTAAGCATATGTTTTTATAAACATGTATTTTTATAACCATACTGAGGATGAGGGTAAATTACCTAATGTAAATGTTGTTTACAGTTCTCACATCTACCCTGTTGTCTTAAAAATACTTCATGGAAGCTGGGAAGGATTGCTCTTACATGAAGTCATTTTCAAATCTTTTCACCTTGAAAGAGCATGCAAGCCATTTCTATTCTCCTGCATATCTAGAAACACCTGCCAAGTACATACAGGTCACCTTCCAGGAGACTTCTGAAAGCAGTGTGTAGAGCACCTGCCAGAGTTCTGCCTGCAAGACTCTGCAGTTGGTGACATATCCATTTTAGGACAGGTCACTCCATTGAGAGCTAAAA
Organism: Buceros rhinoceros silvestris; assembly: GCF_000710305.1. Taxonomy (NCBI): domain Eukaryota; kingdom Metazoa; phylum Chordata; class Aves; order Bucerotiformes; family Bucerotidae; genus Buceros; species Buceros rhinoceros. The sequence continues at coordinate 9,122 of NW_010401860.1, forward strand.
TTTCTTTAAAAAGTACTTAGATAACAGTGTGAGTATGGTAACAACTCCCAATTGCTTATTTATACCTGTCCAAACCCTTTGCCTTTGAACTTGGAAACAACTTAGCTGGTCGCTTGGCAATCAGATTGATGGATATATGCAGTTAATCACCGCAGTTGTGATGAACTTGAAATCAGGTTCCATGTGAGAGAGAGAGAGAACTAAGTTCAGGAAATAGCTGACAAGATAATTAATACGCTTTAATACTTTTCATTTAGGAACAATCAACATCTTTCCTGTTGTAAATGTACATATTCAATCTTTGACAGTAAAATACCTGAGATCTTTCTGTGGTTTTTCATCTGCCTGTAAAGGTCCGTCTTGAAATTCACAGCCCTGACTCTTCCCAGCACAATCACAATTTCTGTGCATGACTAGAATACATTCCATAATACCTCACACCGATAGGAGAACTATTTGCAGCAAAGAGTCCTTAAAAATATTAGAAAAGTTATTCTGTATTCATCAGAGAGTTTAACACCAACCTGTCTTCATTTCATTTTTTTTCTTTTGAGCAGATAATGATAAATGTGAAAACAGGTCTATACCTGTATTAACCACAATTATGTGCTGAGAACATAAAACTTTGTTATGATGGAACAAAAAGTCAGTGGAGTAATAAAAAATAGAGTAATTTTGTTCTTACTAAGACACTTGTCATTTATACAACTCAAATTACGAAAAATATCTTGTTGCAAAATAGATAAACAAACAGGAGGCGTGAGAGGTTCACATAAGGCTGCAGAGCTGTGACATCATTGCACTAACTCTGTGATGGATTGGCAGGTTGTGTGGCTGCAGCTCTGTAACGGATGGACACAAGCTCTTTAGGAAAGACCGGAAGGGAATGGTAGGCCAAGGGTCTTCATGTCAGTGTCTTCATGTCATGGAGCATACCAGGCTACCTCACAGAATGGGCAGCAGGCTGGCCACGACTATGCAGGTCAGCATCAGAAGAGAGAACAGGGAGGGCAGCTTTGTGGTGAGAGTTTGTTACTAACTACCCTGTCAAAAGAGAAAGTGGACCAAGCTCCTTTTCAAACAACTCAAGGAAATCTCTGCCTGTCGTCCCCTGGCTTGCAGGAGATATTAACCTCCCTGACATCTGCTGCAAAGGCAGTTCACTGGAACTCAAGCAATACAGGGAGTGGACATGTTGGAGAATGCTTGGAACCACTTCTTATCACAGGAGCTGGATGATCTATGATGTACAGTGGTTCTCCTGGATCTTACAAACAAGGAAGAACCAGTTGGAGATGAGATAATCAATAGCAGCCTTGACTGTAGCAATCATGACAGTCAGGAAAATGTATAGACGACTCAAGAGGCTGCCTTGGCTAAACGTGGACCGCATAACTGAGCTCAAATACCAAACAGATTTGTTTACAAAGGAATTGGAATTGGGAAGAGGCTACAAAGGAAGATTGTGAAACTGTTTCCCACGTATGCAGGAATTCTGTTAGGAAACCCAAGACTCCCTTTGATTTGAGAATTGGAAGGGATATGAAGGGCAACAAGAAAAGCTGCTATCACTACACTAGCAGTAAAAGAACAAAAAATGAAAAGGTGAACACCATGCTAAACAGGCTGAATGATTTCAGTGAAAATTGCTCCAGATAAGGTACAGATATTCAGTATCTTATTTACCATCGTCTTCAACAGCAAGGTCTCCCAGGTCTTTGTAACTAAAGGCAGAGTCCAAGCAGGAGAGGATCTGCCAGCATTAAGTGAGAAGCAAATCAGGGATCTAGTCCATGGAAATAGGTTTTCATCTGTAGAGAGAGTTGTCTGACATCCTTTCAAATCTGCTCCCTGTTATCTTTGAAATGTTGTGGAGATTGGGGAGTGTTTCCGACACGTTAGACGAATAGCGAACTCCTCTTTAAAACAAGCTAAAAGAATGATCAAAAAAAGTTCTGACTGGTAAGCCTTGCTTTAGTCTTTGGGAAAATCGTGTAGCGAGCCCTTTTAGAATATATTTCTAGGTACATGAAGGAGAAGAGTGTGTCTGGGAAAAGTTGGCCTGCGGCTACCAGAGGTAAATTGTGCTCAACCAACCTCATTTCCTTTTGTGTTAAAATGGCTGGATTTGTGGCTGATTGGAGAACAGTAGATGCCCTCTACTCTGTCTTTAACAACTCAGTCTCCCACAGCATCCTTAATTGCATGTTGAGATGCAAGCTGAGACCACATGGATGGTCAGCTAGGTAAAAGGATAACTGGTTTGGTCATTGGACTCGAAGGGTTGTGGTTCATGACTTAACCTCTACCTGGAGTCTCGTTTCAAGTGGGCTACTGCCAGGTTCTGTCATGGGACCAGCAGAGTGCACTGTGAACCTCTGCTTTGGGAAGGTGAACACATTTGAAGGCAGGGCTGCTGTTCAGAGGGACCTGAGTAGACTGCAGGAATGGGTCAGCCAGAAGTTGGTTAAATTCAACAATGATACAGACTGAGCCTTGAAAGGCAGAGCCTGGAGGTGGTTCAGACAATGAGCAATTCTGTGGAGATGACTTGGGAGCCCTAGTGAGCATCAGGCTCAGTAAGGGCTAGCTGTGCACCTGGGCAATAAAAAAGGGTCATCAGTGCACGGGGTGTGTGAACAGAAGAATGGGCCTAGGTTGAGGTTGGTAATTATCACCCTCTACTTAGCACTTGTTAGATTGCATCTGAATACTGCAACCAGTTTGCAGCCGTCTAACACAGGAAGGGTGTCAACTAGAAGAAATTTGGCAGAGGTCAATGAGAACGGTCAGTAGCTATAACATTTACCCTACCAACAGTTGTGGAAACGAGGCTTGTTCACCTTAGAGGAGGAACAGCCCAAAGAACAGTCTCCCAGCATCTACACAGAGATGATCAAGGAGATGCAGTCAGAGCAAGAGGCAACAGTCATATGTTGAGTTGGGATTTTTCCTCATGAGACTAACAGTGGAAAGAGTTTCCCAGAGGCTGTGACATTTCTATTCTTTGAGAGTTTTCAGGACGCAGCTGGACAAGCACTGAGCAACCCTATTTGAATTCAAAGATAGACCCTGCTTTGAGCAGGAAGTTGGACTACAGAACTCCTGAGGTCCCTTTCAGCTTGAATGACTCCAAGAATATAGCACTTTACTGTATAAACAAGCATTCAAAGTTGTGTTTTGTTCAGAAATATGAGCAAAAGAAGATGAAGCTTTTAATAAATAATTAATAGCTGGCAAATATCTTTAAAAGTATTTTTTATCTGTTGCAGTTTATTAGAACGGTTTTACTAAAGCTTGAGAAACACTAAAACTTCTTTAACAAGAATCAGAACCAGTAAACTGGTGTAGCACTAGTATGGAAAATGGCATTCTGATGAATGTGTAATTATATCACATTATCCAACATTAACGTATATTGACTCAGTGACATGATACACTGCAACGTTAGGATACAGATTTTTTATTTGACAGTCTGTCATTCCCACCCTTGTTTCTAAATAAAAGTACAGGGAAGCAAACTCTTTTTGAGAATTTGTTACCTTCTTTTCTTCACGCAGTCCTGTCCTACAAAAATGAAAACAAGAAAAAAGCTTTAATCTTGAAAGGTTTGATTGTATAGTATTGAATTCTACAGCTTTAATGATGGCACTGACAGTTATTATTTCCTTGGTAATTCTGTATTTCAAAGTTCAATTCTAATTTTCAAATATAATCCTAAAATAACCCTAGAGATTGTCTTCAAAATGCTGGATTTAACAACCTCTGACTTGAGTGTCGGTGTCATTAGACGTCAAACCTAAAGGCTTTGGACAATTTAGGGAATAACCTCCAAACCCCACTCACACATTTGAAGAATTGAGTGCTTGCCGCTAGACACGAGCAGTTTCGAAGGCACTGTGACTTTGGTGGAAGCAGCCTTTACATTTTAAGAGTTATAATTTCAGCAGAACGCTTAAGTAAAAGTTCAGATTGGTAGCTTCATTGTAATTAATATTTGAACAAAAGGCAAAACTCTGTCTGAACTTGTTCAGTGTAGTGGAGAAAGTATGATTGGGAATATTGACAATGGTTTCAGAAACATACTGACATATGGATGAAGCTTAATTATTGTTTTCCAGGGCCTTAAGAGTATGGAATGTATCTTGGTTCAAAACAGCTGAATTAAAATGTCACTTGGGGTCTCACAAGTATCGCATAAATTAGCTGTTCTCATTTGTAGATATTAAAATTAAGTCAGAAACAATAAAACAACAAAACTAGAGGAATACTGAAAAAATATTAAAGAGGAATCACACGAAGAAAATGAGGTTTTGTACTTTTTCATTTAGACTCTACCACTTCCAAGTGTTTCTGTCTTGTATTGCAGTGAAATCTGTTTGAAAAGTGAGAGGCTAGTCCTTTGGCATCTTTGTTCTTGAGTCAAGAATAGTTTGTTGAGCTCTTCTTCACTCAGACAAGGCATTTGGAATTTACAGTTTTCTTTCAGAAGAAATCTGAAAACACAAGCTCACCGTATTCTCTTGAGATGTATCTTTCCAGTGATTTCTATTTGTTCTGGTTCCTTCTACGTAAACTAAAAATGACTTGAGGTCTTCATCAGCATAGGTTACATACCATTTTTCCACAATGTTTGAAGTGTGGGCTCCCCCTTTTTTGAGTAAGTAAGTGTTTGTATAAACACACCACCGACCTGGGCTTGAAAAGGATCTTCAGGAAACATCAGAAGAGTAAATCCACGTGTATTTTACTCATCGCCTAGTTCATTTACTACAGAGTGAGTATTTAATTCCCACTGACTATTTCATTCTCCATTGATGCGTAATGTCTTTCTTCTTCATGTGAAGGGAATATGAGTAATGAAAGAATTTCTATTGGGAGGCTCTCAATGACCACTCTGTAAAATGGCCTGGAAACTTTACAGAAGAAGTTGGAACCTAGATGTCACTAGGGAAAAAAAATTACATTGCCTCTTTCTTAAAACATTCGCATAAGTGCCATAGAGTAAGACTTCTGCTACCTGTTTTGTGACCCAGAAATCCTTTGGGGAGACAGAGCAAAGATAAGTTCTATAGAAAGTAAATATAAGAAAGACCGAACTATCCATATCAAAGTTTACAACAGAAGTCACATTAGAAGAAAGAATGACTTTAGATTTTTTAACAGTAAGAATATAATCAATGTGGAAAATTGCTAATCTTTTGTGGAGGAATACACCCGCTTGGTTTTCAACAGTCTCGTTAATTAACCCTGACAAACCCTAAAAATAGTTGTTACCTCAATTCCAAAGATGGAAAACGCTAGGAATAGGTAAAGCCTACACTGTTTTAATTCACACTGAACTAGCAGAAGAGATAGGAATGCTCCAGCAATGAAATAGACACAGTGATCCAACCCCCATTGAATGTTGGGAGATCAGAGAAGAGCAATCATGATAACTTTTGAAATTTGCTCTACACCTTAGGTAAAACCAATGTAGATATCATGTCTCCCAGTTTGCTTCCAGTTCTATTGGTAAAGACATTCTATGCTCTTCATTTCTCACAGAAAATGTATTCTCCTATTGAAAGAGAAATGGGTTGTAAAGAAAAGTTTAATTATAGTAATTTTATTTTTAACTAAGGAGAAAAAAAGAAGGATCACAATTCATTTATATAAAATATTCTGTATTTTGCGTATAATTGCTGATCTGTTCAACTGAAATAATTATACACTATCCACAGCCATTGGATTACAATAATGAATTAAGTATGTACCATCATTGGTATCCCAGCTATCATACAATGACTTTAAGAAATAATTATTTCATCCACATGACCATGTTGTTAACCAAGACTGTTATTTTGCTAATCCCTATGATCCAAAGAATGCTCTGTTCATATTCCAGCACACAGCAGGTGGGAGAATGGATTCTTTAAGCTGGGTGGGTTTAGCCTTCTTTTATGTGTTCATTCAATTTTATGTTAATTTACTTGTTGTACACATATGGTGCTAGAAGCTGCTACAGCAGTAACTGTTATTCTGCAGACAAGGCAAGGCACAGAAACAGATGCAAGATTTCCAATATTTCTTTTGAAAGTTTTGTGATTAAAGGCACATTTCTTCTTCTATATCTGAGGGTGGATTTCTTTAACTTTTTAAACAGATATTCACAAATTTGGACCCATAAAAGGACAAAACAGGAGAGAATAAACATGATGTTTTACAGAAAAAAAACGCCCTATGGCAGTAATATCAAATCTTCTGTAGCTTTAAAATGATGCAATTACTTTCCCAAACTATGTAAGTGAGAAATATCCTTTTCCCATCAGATCAGTACACATTATATTTCTTATTACTCTTGGAATTATTACATTTCAAAGCTACTTCAGATGCTATGTTACCTGGATTTTAATCGAGAGAGGAGAAAAAAAGAATCCTAGGTAAAATAAATTTCTCAGTCAGAGATATGCTGTAGGAAAAAAACTGTGTCAAATATTCAGGTCGCATGTTTCTTTAAGGTATTTGGCTTCTGCTTTCAGTCTCTGTACTATACTGTAGCTAAACATCATGACTAATTAAGAAAATAAGTGGTATAATGAGCCTAAAGAGGAAAATGCATATTGGATTAGAGAAAATAGAGTATGTTAAACTTTTATCATTGATACATGTATTCAGGTGTTCAGTAAAATATTGCAATTCAGGAGAGGTAGGAAACCTGTTCCTCCAAAGGGCAGCTTTTTCCCCTTATTTAGGCATTTGACATACAGTGATGGGTTCACTGAAACTGCCTCTTTTATACATTAAGCCTTTTGAAAGGCTTCCATTTTTTTTCTCCTAGAAGCTATTTGTTTCATGACAGCATTGTCTATATTCCTCACAAAAATGCAGGCATTTGTCCTTGTGCTAAATGCTGACATCTTCTGCTAAAAAAAAATAAAAGCTGAAAGGGGGAAGAATTGAAGGTCAACATGTTTACTTTGCCCTCAAGTGAACACAGTAGATAAATACTTTTCAGTGACTTCCTACTAGCTACAATAAAAAGTTTATAGGTGAATTGGGACAAACATCTACATTGCCATTATTCTGAAAAGAACCTCAGTTGAAAAGCTCCTCTCTAAAGACAGGGCAGGAAGTAAATCCTGCATATTATTACACTCACTTCTTCTTCTCCTTCTGTTCTTGTTCGGACTAATTTAAAATTTAAATTCATCACAGAAAATCAAAACAGCTGTCAGTCATATTCCAAAGGTATGAATGTACCCAAAGAAAACACACCTGAAATGTTGATATATAGTTATGCATCATGTTTTGGTAGAACGTTCAGACAAGCTGGTGACTTGACTCCTTCACTACTCCTACCCTAGAAATTTCATATAAAACTGCCATTGACTTTTTAGTGTTGGTTTAATTAAATGTAGTTATGTTAACATGTGTTAACTTCTTGTTCCTCTTTCAACATATTTTCCAGTCTTAGGTGTTTTTAAATTCTGGAACTTTGGTTTGTGGAATACCAAACAAGTACAGTAAGAGCACAAGAGTAAAAGCAGCATTTTTTTACTCAGAGAATGCTTTGACTAGAGAAGAATGTGATAACTTTCTCTGATAGGTATCAACAGTATCAAAATTTCTTGTACAGGTGAAAGTGTGAATAAGGAGAGCAAGAGAGGATGAGGCAGTGAGAAAAGGGGACAGATGTGAAGATATATCTAGTCCAATATTAAGTTAGTGACAACGATTTCATTTAAGATGTCCTGTGTTGGACAAAGTCTTTAAAGGTAATGGGGTTAACAAAGTTCAGACAACTCCACAGTGAAATAAAATAAACACCTTTTCAGATCTCAGATTATCACAGTTTACTCCCCTTTTACCTCCCCTACCCTTCATCCACCAGTGAGATCTAGCAACGGCTTTCTATTATAAGTAGCTGAGTATAAATCCCCAAATAAATTGGGATAATTTCTATCAGACTCATTTAAATGTTTAGAGCACTTGTTAGACTAAATGACACCATGGAAGGAGTTATGACTCTTACAGGCGAAACTAAATGTAAATTTGAACTTAAAATAACACTGGAACCGAGGACAGCTGATGCATGTTCAGTGGCCATCATTAGGCCACTTTTGTGTGGAACACAGCTTTAAAAGACTTGAATTTTAAATGCATGTTGCTGAAAGTTTTGGCAGGAGGCTCTATAGTGTAGAATGCTTTTACTTGTTTGGCAGTTGGTTAGGAAACTGAAAAAATTTTTGATCATGTATGCAGAAATATCTTGAAGCATGCTGTAAATGTGCATTATTATTATTATTATCTACAGGACTGTGCAGATTATTGTTATTAAGTTTACTAAAATCTGCTCCCAGCTAGGAAATGGCATTCTTTTTTCATTTCCTGTGAATATCATATGCTCTTTAATTACATACCTACAGACTACATTTTCCATGGAACTATGGCCTCATGTTGACTGCTTAATGAGGTACCATTCATATTTTACCTTTCCTTCATTTTTCTGTGTATAAAGTTACTTCTTATTTACATCATACTGTGAAGCCAAGCCATGATGATGACTATGTAGATCTCAGTCTCGATACTTGATTAACAATATCTTTGTGAGTACTTTTTAATTCATGAATTAATTGACTGGAGAAGAGAAATCAAGTTGATTAAACTTACTGGAGAAACTCCTGTAACTGTCCACTCTACGGAATTTTCTACATCAAAGAGATGAAATAAGCAGTTGATATTTAGCTCATATAGGAACCGGACTGCAGTCATAGTGTCAGGTATAAACTCTGTGTGGATCCTAAGGGCAGTGAAAGAACATACGGGTTTTACTAACAAATAAGCTACTACTCAGGAACATTCCCATAATCTGAACTACTTGCAGTGGAAAACTGATCCTTGATGTGCTTTTCTCTGCGATTCTTGGATGTAATTTAGATGCTTGAACATCCACGGGGCCTTGCATACAGCCACACAGACTTAGAAGCTCATAGAATTTATTAGCATATATTTGAACTGTAGTGTGGCAGCTGACTTTGCTGTGCAGGTACAGTTATGAGTACATTTTAATTTCTTGGTGTAGGTATAACCTTAATCTCTCTCAATCATCACTTTGAAGATTTTTGAAACTCTTGCTAGGTTCTATCTCACTAATGATCCCTTCACCCTATAGAATTCAATTTGAAGTCAGCACCATCAGAAACAGGTAGAAATATGTGAAGGTGAATAACCAGATTTTTTAGTTGCTTAATATAGATGCTGCTGTAAAACAGCTGCATTCTTTCTCTTCACTGTTCGGGATGACCACGAAGTAGAAGCGGTTTGTAGAAGATCTGGATGCTAAACAATAGTTTAACAGGCTGAAACCAAAGGCTATGCTGGTATTAGCAGTTAGGGTAGTCCACTGGGAACAGATCTGTAAACGACTCAATATCCATGTATAGTTTTGAGGTTTTACTTCAGAATAGCTCAAAGTTGGTCATTTGACTGAAATGCCCATTAGTAGCTGGAGTACCCTGATTGTTCTTGAACAGTCATGCACATATTATGGCTTAGTTTCAAGTGAGACCAGCTTGCAGTCTGAGGGGATCTAGCAAAGCTCTCTCAAGATACAAGCAGAACTACTGATGTGGAGGCACTTAAAGCACAGCAGCCTAGCAAAAATAAGGGCTTAAAGTTGATTTTGAGAAAACAAAACATCCTTCAAAAGTAGTAGCCATACCACAAAACACAAAAAATCAGTACAGAGTAGTTTATGGTCAGCACTGTGTTAGTCAACAGGGCTGACAAAACCAAATTGTCACCTTTAGACAGAGAGATGACAACATTTCCAAAACTCCTTATTGTCTGAAAGCCACCAAAGCACCAGACAACAAGGGAGTCTTTTAAGTCAGGACTTTGGTAATATATTGCAGTGAGAGACGGAATCTCTCCTCAGAGTAGTTCTCTGAAAACAATCAGTATTGAATCACTTTTGGCAGTGAGTGCAGAGACATCTTTCTCTACGAAAATAGGGGCAACAGCAGAGTTGGTATATGAGCTGGTCACAGGTGATGTTTCACAGTTTTTATAACTTTGCAACACATCTGAAATATGACAATTCTGTCTTCTTTCAGCTGAAGAAAATAACAAGAGCAAGTAACTAGCAAGATGCTATTATTTATAGCTATATTTTGATAAATTCAAAACTTTTCCTGAGTACTAATTTCTTACAGAGAACTTATATAATCAGCAAAACTCCCAAAGAATTCCATTGGAGACACAACGATCGTTTGCAATAATCAGATTTCAATGTCCCATATCACATATCTTGAAAATGGTGAATACATACTAGATGATTTTATGTGGTAAGTTTAGCTGACTTGTCTTGTTTAGACAGAACTTTTTGGCTTGGTGTGAAAGGGTATTTACCTTGTTCGACTCACACTTCTATCATCTTCAGTTAATGAGAAATTTTACAGCAGAGAGTTGCATCTCATTCATCATTTCCACATAGAAAAAAGAAAAAGAAAATAGAAAAGATGAGTCTATCACACATGGTCTAATTTGAAACAAAGCAGATGATTTTCTTCAATTTGCAATGTCGATATTCACTTGCACTGGAGTGTTTGCCTATATGAGTGTATAATTTTAGAAAGCATACTGTAAAACAAAATCCTTTCACGTGACTTCATATTCAAACTATCTTATAAAAGTTGGAGTCACTGCATGGGCTTCCGTAGTTGGTTATCATCAACTCTACACACATGTTAGATGAAATGTACATGTTACCATTTCACAGGTCATTTTATCACAGCATTGGAGTGTTGAGCCTGGGAAGTTCGTATCACCATTTGAACCTCTTCTGCATATTTTCTCATGGGGAAATCTAATTTTCATCTATTCTCCTCAGTTTGACACTTGCCTTGAGCAGTGCCCTGCACGGTGTGGCGTGTCCTGTTCTCATCCACAGTAGCTCTCTTTATGAAAGTGCTGTCTCTACTCCATAGTCATCTCATCTGTTCTTCATCCCACTTGCTTTACAAAACATAGTTCATTCTTCCTATGCAGCCCTTCCTGTGGCCTGTCTTCTCTTTTCTGCTCCAATGTTAGCCTGGCTTTACTCTCCTCTGTGTTTCACATTTACAAGACCTTTCTTCCTTTCTAATTTCCTCTTTCAATTTCAGTTTCACTTCTTACCTACTTGGCTCAAGTCAAATTATTTCTCTATTCTCCCTGAAATTAAGTCTCTTCTTTCATGATCTAATTTCAATCAATTATTCCCCAAACTATCACACTTTCTCCTTTTCTCTATCAGCATCTCATTCTTCCCGTGAAGCACAAACCGTCAGACTGAGTGATCACAGACTGGTGGCATTGATATCAATTCAAATCAGAAGCTCAGATAATAAAACATGGTAGTAACAACAATAACAATATAGCAGTGTGGTGGGTTGCTGGATACCAGCTGCCCACCAAGTCATCCTATCACTCCCCCTCCTCAGCAGGACAGGGGAGAGAAAATATAACAAAATGCTCGTGAGTCGAGATAAGGATGGGGAGAGATCACTTGCCAATTATCATCATGGGCAAATCAGACTCTACTTGGAGAAAATGGATTTATTACCAATCAAACCAGAGTAGGACAATGAGAAATAAAAGTTAAATCTTAGAACACCTTACCCCCACCTCTCCTTTTTCTCTGGGCTCCTCTTCACTCGTGATTTGTGCTTCTTCCTTTCCCTGAGTGGTGCAGGGGGTTGAGGAATGAGGGTTGTGGTCAGTTCATTGCACATTGTTTCTGCCCCTACCTCCTTCTCAGGAGGACGACTCCTCACTCTTATCCATGGCTCCAGCATGGGGTCCCCCAACCCCATCAGAAGACAGCCTGCCACAAAATTCTCTACGGTGACTTCCTCCTGCAGGTTACAGTTCTTCATTAACTGCTCCAGTGCGAGTCCCTTCCACAGGGTGCTGTCCTTCAGGAACAGGTTGCTCTAGTGTGGGTCCCACACAGGGTCACAAGTCCTGCTGCAGCATGGACTCCTCTCTCCATCAGTTCACAGGTACTTCCAGGAGTCTTTTCCAGTGTGGTCTTCTTACTGGATCACAGCCTCCTGCTCTGGTCTGTGGTGGTCCGTGGACTGCAGGGGGATATCTCCTCCATTGTTGACCTCCATGGGCTGCAGGTGGACAGCCTGACTCACCATTGTCTTCACCATGGGCTGCAGGGCAATCTCTGCTTTGGTCCCTGCAGCACCTTCTCCCATTCCTTCTCTATTGACCTTGATGTCTGCAGAGTTGGTTTTTTATGTATTCTCACTTGTTTCTTCAAACTGCTGCTGGTGTTGCACCCCTGTTTTTTTCCCCCTTCTTACATGTGTTATCACAGACATGCTACCACCATTGCTGATTGGCTCAGCCCTGGGCAGTGACAGGTCTGTCTTGGATCCATCCGTCATTGGCTTTATCACAGGGAACACAAGGGAGGCCTCTACAACATCTCACAGAAGCTTCCCCTGTAGCCCTCCGTGACAAAACCTTATAGTGCAAACCCAGTACCAGCATCTGAAATAAACAGAAATCCTTGGTGCATGTATAATGAGCATTTACTTAATGGTGATATTTTAAGATTGTCTTCCATTCTGCAGAATGCCACGTACCTACCCCCCTTTTTTTGTCTTTGTTTATTATGACAGCTTTCTATTTTAAGTTCTAAAGAAAGTGGAGTTGAGTTCCAGTTGGGAGGGACCTGTAATAATCAGTCAATCCAACTGGCTGGCCACTTCAAGGGTGGTCAAAAGTTAAAGCCTGTTATTAAGAACATTGTCCAAATGATTCCTTATAAGGCACCGACGACCATGGGACATCGGCCACCTCTCTAGGAATTCTGTTCCAGTGTTTGATCACTCTTGGTAAAGAAATGTTTCCTGATTTCAAGCCCGAACCTCCCCGATGCAGCTTTGAGCCATTCCCACACACTCCATCACTGGATCCCAAGGACCTTCCTCTCCACTTCCTCTCCTCAGGAAGCTGCCAATGAGGTCACCCCCTAGCCTCCTCTTCTCCAAAGTGGACAAACGCAGAGTCCTCAGCTGCTCCTCACAGGACATGCCTCCCAGCCCTTCCTCCAAGTTTGTTGCCCTCCTCTGGACACATTCAAGGACCTTCACACGCTGTCTAAACTGTGGGGCCCAGAACTGCACACAATACTCAAGGTGAGGCCTCACCATCACTGAATACACTGAATACACACTGTATCATCTCTTGTGACCAGCTGGTTGTACTGTGTTTGATGATACCTTTCTGCAAGGCTGCTCTCCAACCACTTCTCTCTATTTGTCCCCAACACTGCTCCATGCCAGATGCAGAATCTTGCATTTCTTCCTGTTAAATTTTATACCATCGGTGATTGCCCAATGCTCCAATCTGTCTAGATCCCTCTGCAAGACCTCTTTGTCCCTCAAGAGAGTAAACAACACCTCCCAGTTTGGTATTGTCAGCAATCTTGTAAATGGTGCATTCAACTCCTGCATCTAGATCATTCATAAATATATTAAAAAAAACTGTCCCTAGAATGGAGCCCTGAGCAACACCACTGATGAGTGGCCACCATCCAGATTTAACCCTGTTCACAACAACCCCTTGAGCCCTGCCACTCAGCCAATTCACCCAGAGCACTATGCATCTGCTCATCGCACAGCTGGACAACTTGTCCAAGAGGATACTGTGAGAGACAGTATGAAAAGCCTTAATAAAATTCAGAAAAGCTACATCCACCCCCTTCCAATCACCCAGTCATCCCTATAATCTTATCATAGAAGGGTATCAGGCTAAATACAGGACTTTGGGAGGCTGTGTGGGCTGTGCCTTATAACTGCAATTTCCTTGAAATGCCTTTCAGTATCATCTTTGTCATAATTTTCCTAGGTACTGAGGTTAAACTAACTAGTCTGCAGTTTTCTGGGTCTTCCTTCATGCCATTCTTGTAAACTGGAATAACATTGGCTAGCTTCCAGTCACTGGGGATCTCTCCAGACTCCCAAGACCTTTGGTAGATGATTGAGAGGGCTACTGCTTTAACATCCACCAAGTCCATCAGTACTCTAGAATGAATTCTATCAGCCTCCGTGGACTGATTGAACCAGCCCCTTACAATTTCAGGGACCACAAATGGAAAAACACTGTTCCCACGGTCGTGGTCCCCCAACTCAGGAGCAGGCAGTCTATGGGTCTGCCTTTAATGTTAAAAACTGAGGCAAAAAAGAAAAAAGTATTAAATACCTCTGCCTTTCCTACATCCCTATTTTTCAGGGTTTTTTGAGCCTTAGGAAGTTTTTTTGATATGTATATACCCTCATTTATGATTTTATAGAACATAGGAAGTAACTAATTACTCTCAGCTTGTGTTGTTTGATGACTAAAATAGGACCTTTTCAAGCAGGAATAATTATTGATTGAAAACTGATGGGTACAGAGAACAAAAATAACAATGGATATAAAGCCTACACACCAGTGAGTAGATCAGTAGGAACCTTTGTTCAGACAGCTTTGAAAAGCTTAGAAATAAAATAGAAGTTTTACAAGACCACAGCATGAAGTAGTTTGGTGAGTACATCTTTTGTTTTTCTTATTTAAAAAGCAGTAATGATTTCATGAATAAACTTTGCTTTCTGAGGAGTTTGGGGAGTTATTAAACTTAACCAGTGCATAGAAAGTGACCTTTATTTCTGGAAAATCCACAACCCCCCAGAATGCTCTATGCCAGTTCTTATTCAAACAACCTAAAAAATTATCTACCCCTTAGCTTTATTCGTGCACAAATATCAGAAAAAAATTGCAGAAGGTGTCATCAGCTGCAGAGTTTCCCATGATCTGTACTGGGGAGGTTCACTTATGTGGACTTCATAGGTATAGATTTAGGTGTAACCCTGAAAATGCACTTTCTCTTTTCACATAAGTATAAAATTTGAGAATCAGTAAACCCATGAAATATTCATCGTGAATAACTTCACCAATCATTACATATTTCAGGTGGTGCTTACACAGAATTTCCATAGAGAATTATGATTCTGTTTTCCAAAAGTAAAGTGAAATTTTTCTCGTCTGTTTTTGGTGTGACAACAATGCTCAGCTTTGTTAGTACAACAGCGGCAAAACAAAAATTCTCGTAATCAGCTTGAAATGTTTGGTGTTTTTTTTTAATGAAACTGAGCAAAAGGTGATAAGTAGAAGTAATGTGTAAATAGCAGAGCAAAAGTCTTGGTAAAGATGATTATTATTAAAAACAACAACAACAAAACACAGATCCATGAAACTTTTTGGAGTGTGAGACAGAAAATCCAATGGGATGACTTAGAAGGTGGATGACTTAGAAGGATTCTCCAAGTTGCTAAATAAAAAATTACTTTGTACATGTTTTTACAATACATGACAGAGATGCCAGCAGAATATGTGTAATGTATGTATCCATCAGTGTATTTCTTAAAATGTATTTTCTCATTTCAGTATGTAAAACAAGGAAAAGGAGCCAAAACATGATAGTTTGGATGCTAGATATTGACAGTTTAGTGAGTGCAAATATTTTTGCAGTTACAGAAATTTACAATCTCTGTCTAGGACTCCTTCATTTTTAAATTTTACGCATGTACACCAGCTTCAGAAAACTAGCTTTATATTGCAAAACTGTCCAGTAAAGAACCGTAAGGGTAGGTGGAAGTGTAGTGGCTCATCTATTGGCCATGTTTGCCTGCAAGTGCAGTACTATTTCACAGTGTGACTCTTTGCTGCGGTGGTATTCATGGGCTGTAGCAATGATTTCGTTAACTAAAATATTGGAACTCAGTTACATCTGTCCTATACAGCTGAGCGAAGCAGAGAGAGCATGTGCAGCTATAGTCTAGCAACAACATACCTTTGCTGAGAGCAGCTTTGATTTGGCTTCCAGCATTCCAATACACCACATCTGGAAGCTGATAAATGCTGATGTTTTCATGTCCGTGATTGATTCTTGCTGCAGTTTGCAGGATAAAACAGCTCCATTGCAATGTGTCTTCTTTAGACCAGTTACTACTACATCTGTTTGCTTTTTCTGTCCACTGCACTGCTATGGCCATGATACATAAAATACCTTTTTTTTCCCCAAATTTTGCTTTATTGGATTGCGTTGGATGGTATAGCTAATTCTTAACTTAAAATTTTTATTTTTAAAATTAGTACGAAATGTTCTCACAAAGAGAAAAAATATTTCATGAATCAGAAAGGAACAGTGTTAACGAAAGGCAATGAAAACATTAGTTTACTGGATTCCAAAAATATTGAGGGATTTCAAAGTAATATTCTATGCTGTCTGTGGAAACAAAAACATTTAAAGAATACGGCTTTAAATATTGTTCAGTGATTTAAATAAAAAAAAAAATCTGGTAATCAGTCTTATATTTTAAAGCCAAACGTTGCTTTCTCTCTCTCACACATCCCCCCCACCCCCTGTGGAATTGTTTGCAAGGTTAGACATAGTTCCTTTGTCTTTAGTGAAGAATGATATTTTGGAAAGGAATTTATGATGAAAAAATGAAACTAAAAGGTCTATCTTCATTTTGTTTGATTGATAGCCTCTCTTTCTTCTGCATGAATGGAAGGAGAAGATTTGATGAGAATTAATGACAGAGGATTTTAGGCTGCTAAGGAGTATTTTAGAAGGGAAGAGTGAATAAGAATGCTGCAAATAGATAATTAAGAAGATGTGTAAAGGTGTCAAATTAGGTCACAATGGACATCCTTGATGACTTTGTGTATTCTCAGTTGGAAAACATCATAAATACGTTTTGGATAGAAAGGTTGCCTGCTTTTCCCTTCGGACTGAGGAGTTCCCTTTCTTATTTCATGTTTCACATACAACGTGTGGTGACCATACCAATTCATCAGTCATCTATGCTGCTGGGAAACACGTATTGCCACTATAGTCGAATTGTGGTTTGGGTCTATTATGAATTTCTAGTTGGAAAGCGGGAGAAATCTTACAAGTTTTGAAAAATAATTTAAGAATATCATGCAAAGCCCAGACTTGCCTAGTCTTAGAATAGATTCTTGCTATCACACAATCAAAATGGGAAAAAATTTCTCACCTTGTAAAAGTCAAATGCATCCTCTGAATTTTTATTATTCTGGTGCAATCCAAATATTATTCTTCCATTCTCTAACTCTTTCGCATCACTTCATGATTAAACTATTGCCTGGGAAAGAAAGGTTAGATTTATCAATCAAAGTTTGCTACCAGCACTCAAAATAATTGAACCCTCAGGACAAACAAGCCCAGTGTATTTTGTTGTTGCTGTTGTTGTTTCAATATTTCCATAAAGAGTCATTTCAAAATGTTTGGATCTGTGGCAGGAGGTTTTATGAAGTGTTTATCCTTTTTGCAGTTCCAGAAAGCAAAACTGACATATATACATATATATGTCATATATAAATATATCTATTTGATGGTTTAGTGCCAACAAAAATTTTTCACAGAATCCTGAACCTCTCTGTATATGAAAGAAAATTTTTAGACATGGATGAGTTAATCTTTGGTTGTGTGTTTTAATGGGATCCTGCCTAAAATCTAATTCTGATATCCAAAAAAGAGCAGAAAGTAGCTCTGATAACAAAGCAGGCGACTGTGGTTTCTGATCGTTTAATGTTGCGCTAGAGCATGTGTAGTGGGTTTCCACAGTCGTTGGAGTAATGACTGTGGCTTACCAAACATGCTGCACAACCACAACTCCTAACAGAGGATTTAAAATTAACTTTCCCCCAAAACCAGTTGTAATAAGCAAACAGAGACAGGAAGGTGTATAATTAGATCCTCCATAGCTGTGTGAATGAGGATACTGCTTAGTGGACTGTAGAGCTCCCTGATATTTGCGGGTCATTGTGGACATCTTCTGCGAGTTTTCTTAATACTGAAGAAACCACAGGTACCTGTAAGTAATGCAGAGGCTTACACACAAAAATCTATGGATCAGTGTCTGAAACAGAATAATTATAAAACTTGTTAATAAATCAACAACCTAAGTGCACACTGTAAAACTCCCCTATGAAATAGAGCAGATTTATGAGAATGTGAGAGTATATATACTACACTGTGTACACTGGGGTCCCCAGCACAAGAAAGACAAGGACCTGTTAGGGTGCATCCAGAGGAGGGCTACAAAAATTATCAGAGGGCTTGAATACTTCTTCCAAGAAGAAAAACTGAGAGAATTATTGGTGTTCAGCCTGGAGAAGCGAGGGCTCTGGGATGACCTTTTTTTGGCCTTATGGCAGTTGGAGAGAGATTTTTTTACCGGGGCCTTTAGTGACAGGACAAGGGGAAATGGTTTTAATCTGAAAGAAGATAGGTCTATATTGGCTATAAAGAATACATTTTTTACAATGAGTGTGACAAGACACTGCAGCAGGTTACCCAGGAAAGCTGTGATTGCTTCATCATTGGAAGTGTTAAGGCCAGATGTGATAGGACTTCAAAAACCCTGATTTAGTGGAAGGTGTCCCTGCCCATGGTGGAAGGGTTGGACTAGGCAGTCTTTGAAGGTCCCATCCAAAGTTTTCATTCTATGGTTCTGTGATTCTGTGATGAAAAACACGGTTCACATGCCCCAGACTGATTTTAGCCGGATTCCTGATGGAGTTTTTGTATTGACTTCTGTGGATTTGGGTATGACTACATGCAACACTGAAAAATTCAGTTTTATCAGTCACTGTAATCAGAAGAAAAGCTTTCTTGTCAGAAAATTTGTGTAAAGACCACACTTCTGTTTAAATACATGCATATTACAAGCATAAACTACATGCTTGAAAACTTCGGGATGCACCCCTCAAAGGATAAAGCTCTTAACCCTAAGGTTCAACTTCACAAGTTCACCTAGAGGAAAATGCTGTCAAGGAAAAAACTAGGTTTCTGAGCAACAGATGAATAGACTACCACTCAAGCTACATCGTAAATTTCTCAGAAATTTGAAAACCCAGCTACAGGTCCTGCTGTTGACACAGCTCTTATTCAGTTTGTGGGACACTCTTAAACATAATGAGTTTATGGCTTGAATGTTTAAATAGAAGTTTGTCTGTCAGCATCTCTTACACAAAAGTGTCTCTTATGCATTCAGTTCCTGTATTTTTTTCCCAGTTGTAATCATCTCTCCTGAGGCCGTATGTTGGTTTTTTCCCCGCTCGGTATCACACTCCGTTTGGTAGTCACAGGGAAATTTGATAAACTGTTTAGCTCCAGCCAGCTGTGTCTGCACTGCAAAACCTAACTTGGCTCTGCAGCAAGACAGTAGTGTCCACAATGAACTTTGGCAGGAGCAAACACAACTAACTCATGTATTGTTGTGGCCAGGTACACATTTTCCAATGGCTTTTAAGCCTTTACTTCACTTAATTCTGTGCATTTAAAATTTTTTAAGAGATATGTCAATTTAAGCAACGGCAGTTTACAGGAAAAAGAACATTGACAGAAAAGGGCATAGGGTTGCAGAAATTATTTTGCTTCAAACATTCGTAAACATTGTTAATGAAAAACTATACTTTTGTTCAACTTTTACAATTTTTTCCACTAAAAAAAAATGGAAAATAATTCTGCATTTTAAACTGTAAAAACTCTTACCTTATTTTTTTGGTTTTGTTTTTGTTTTAAATCTGAACAAAAATAAGTCACACCTTTCATTTCAAGTTAATTCAAAATTCAAGGAAAAAAATATTTTTCAAATTTCCAAGACCAAAATTCTGGGAATAGAAATTAGGGAAGGTATTGGGAATGACCATTGTTTTTACAGTTTCTTGTTTCTGCAATATCTCTGAGGTGTTTCAACCCTTCTGTGTATCAGTACCATTTCAGCTGAAGAAGAGTAAAACAAGGTGTCAAATTACTCCCATCAGTGAAAAGTTTAAAAGAGTATCTGAAGAAAAAAAAAATCTCATATAATCCTGGCTCATTCTATTTCTGACAACACATTTCTTCTTAATTTCTGCTTGTTTAAAAGAAGTTTCAGTGAATGGGCAGACTTTGGCAAAAGTGTGTTGAAAGAAAGCCTTCTTGCAAAGTGAATTATTTACATTTCTGTTATAAATTTCTTGAAAGTATAAAATCAAGCTGAGTCTTTTAACAGTGATGTCACATTTCCCTTCAGCAAAATATTTTTTAAAAGTGCTTTGTGAAAGTTTAAATAAATCTGAAATACACAGTTAGATCCATAGTCAAAACAGTAATCTCCTCAATGAAAAACTTGTTCTTGGTTACCATCGAATCCATGATTGTTGAATGTAGAAATCAAATTCAGCTCAGCTACTAAGAGTTTGTTTGCAGTTTATTACAAACCTTGCTGTGGAACTTACACTGGACATGTTAAATCATGTACAGAGGTTTTATAAGGGGATGAGATGTGGTTTTGTGGCAATATTGTTTCAAACAAAAGCTTAGATTTTTATGACAGGATTTGTTGACACAAAATTTTGTAATAATTTTCTGCTGGGTATCATGTCAGCAGTTTATTTGTGCTGGGGATTATGCATTCATACAGAGCTGAGATTCTTACCTGTAGCCATCCATGACATGTTTGATCAGTAAAAAAAGGTACAAGGGCTGCTCCGAAAGCAGTGCCTCCTGGTTTACCATGTTGGCCCACGGTGTCAGAGGCGGGTGTTGGTGGTCTGGCAGGAGAGGTTGAACCTTCCCACCAACATCCCGTTAGATTTCGTTGCCGTGTGACAGACGGCAGCAGAGGGGCACTCTGACAACACGCCGGCTGACATGGACGTGTGTGTGGAGCAAAGGGGTGTCACTGGATTCCTCCATGCGGAAGAAATTGCACCCCTGACACTGATCGACC
>NW_010401861.1:0-812 GCF_000710305.1 Buceros rhinoceros silvestris
GCCAAGTGCCAGGTCCTGCACTTGGGTCATGAAATCCCATGCAATGCTACAGGCTTGGGGAAAAATGACTGGAAAGATTCCTGGTAAAAAAAGGACCAGGAGGTGTTGGTCAACAGCTGACTGCATATGACCCAGCAGTGCACCCAGGTGGCCAAGAAGGCCAATGGCATCCTGTCTTGTATCAGAAATAGTGCAGCCATCACCAGCTCAGGGTTGTAAATCATTGGAACAAGCTGTCCAGGGAGGTGGTAGAGTCACTATCCCTAGAAGTACCTTAAAGTCATGTAGATGAGGGATATGATTTAGTAGTAACGTGGCAGTGCTAGGTTAACAACCAGGAGAACAACTGGTCTTGCTGTTAAAGAAGGAGGCATTCAGTACCTCAACCTTTTCCTCATCCTTGGTGAATATGTTTCCCCTCGCATCCAGTAAGGATGAAAATGTCTAGGTAGACAACATCCACAGCCTTTCCCTCATCCACTAAGTGGGTCACCTTGTCATAGAAAGAGATCAAGTTGGTCAAACACAACCTGCCTTTCATAAACTGACGCTGACTGGGCCTGATCACCTGGCTGTCTTGTACATGCTGAGTGATGGCTCTCAAGATGATCTGCTCCATGACTTTACCCAGCACCGAGGTCAGACTAACAGGCCTGTAGTACCCTGGGTCCTCCTTCCAGGCCTGCTTGTAGATGGGCGTTACAGTAGCTAACTCCAGTCGATTGGTATCTCCGCCGTTAGCCAGGACTGCTGGTAGATCATGGAAAGTGGCTTGGGGAGGATTTTCACCAGCTCCCCCCGAACCCCCGGGT
>NW_010401861.1:873-4484 GCF_000710305.1 Buceros rhinoceros silvestris
GTTTCTCCGCCGTTAGCCAGGACTGCTGGTAAATGATGGAAAGTGGCTTGGTGAGCGCTTCCATCAGCTCCTTCAGAACCCTTGGCCCCACAGACTTATGCACATCAAAGTGGTGCAGTAGTTCACTTACTTGTTCCTCTTGGATTATTTGATTCCGCTCCCCGCCTCTGCCTTCTGGTTCAAGAGGCTGAGCACTCAGTGAGCTGTTCTTACTATTAAAGACTGAGATAAAGAAGGCATGCAGTACCTCAGCCTTTTTCTTATTCTTGGTCATTACATTTCTCCCCACATCCAGCGAAGGATGGAGACCCTCCTTAGCTCTCCTTTTCCTGTTAATGTATTTATAGAAATAAATATTTTTATTGTCTCTTATGGCAGGTAGCCAGACTAAGCTCCAGCTGGGCTTTAGCCTTTCTAATATTCTCCCTGCATAGTCTCACAAAACCCTTATAGTCATCCTGAGTAACCTGCCCATTCTTCCATAGGCCCTAGAGTTTTGTTTTCTTCCCAATCTCCAGTCGAAGCTCTCTGTTCAGCAAGGCGGGTCTTCTACTCCATCTTGTCTTGTGGCTACCTGGGGTAGTCTGCTCCTGAGTTTTGAGGATTTCCCTGTTGAGGATTGTCCAGCCTTCCTGGACTCCTCTGCCCCTCAAGACTGTCTCCCAAGTGATGCTACAGACCAGTCTCCTGAAAAGGTCAAAGTCTGCCCTCCAGAAGTCCAAGGTGGCAGTTTTACTGACCACCCTCCTCCCTACTGCTTTGAGAATTGAAGTATCTTCCAACCAAAACATTTCTGTGAGATTTTTTTCTATGAGATTTTGTTACACAAAATATTGCAAAAATCAGTTTAGGGAAAACTTGGCTGGTTTAACTGTGCAGCTGAGCATCCTCTGAGAATCAATGGGTCTTATGCACATTGTCATGTAAAGGATACCTAAGGTAAGATAAAAAATAAAGTAGGAAAAGTTTGGCTGCCTTGCCTGGAGGACATATTAAAGCACTTTCAGCTTTTACGTTGCTTCAGGTACTCCAGGGTTTTTCTCATTTTCTCACAAAATGCTTTGTTCCAACCAGGACGATGTATCCAAACTTTGGCAAGGGAAGATAAGATCAGAAGTATTTTTTACACACGAATTTGAGAGTTTTGCCAAGTATTCTTGATAATGACTAATAATTCTATTTCACCATTACCTGGTAAAGTATTTTTTCATAATCAGTAAATTTCAATTTCCAGCAATTATTGAAGGAAATTCTAGTTTACCCTGCCATAACTTGTATGCCCATACTCTTTATTTTCATATTCTTCATGAGAATGTACTATTTACATTTAAAATTCAGTTTTCATTAATTAATTCAAATGTAAAAAAAAAGTCTTTAACTGTTATGTTCCTATAGAAAAAGCACTTTTTGCATGAGACTGAAATACATGTGTGTGAATCTGGAAGATGAAGAAAGTGTAATGCTGACCTGAAGTAAGTTTTTACAGGGTATCTGTTAAAACTGAATAAGCTTGCAAAGTTTTCTATCAGTATGTTCTAAACCTTCCTCTGAAATGGCTGGAGCTTACTTGGCTGCATTTAATTTTGTCCAGTGCGTCACAACTATTTTTAATATGCTTAGAGCTCTATAGTTTGTAAACTTGTCAATGGTGTTCTAATTGACACAGTTCTGCCAGACTTTGGTTCATTTTCTTACCTATTTTGTTCCTCAAAATAGAATCAAATGTTTCTGTAACATTTACTTTGGTAAGTTTTTTGTTGTGCTTCAAAAATATACATAAAGCAAATGTACCAATTTAGGATTAGAAAGTAACAGAAGCTGGGCTACAGATCTAACAAAATCAGAAAGCTATGTAAAAATATTGCCAAAAATATGAAAAATGGTAAGAGAAAAAATCTCTACTTCCTTGCTCAGTGAAATTTTCAGTACTTACACTATCCTTTGCATGTTTTCCACCACTGGAAACATTCAGTTTGGGATTCAAGGTGGAATTACAACCACCATTCCACTTTTGCATTCAGACGTGAAAGAAATCTCCCATCACTGGCCTTCCTGATTATACAATACACAAACTGAATTGCGTCCACTGAACTGAATATAGTAGGAAGGCTGATACACTTGCACCCATCCCTTTGTAGTCCAAATCACAGAGCACTGTCTAAGTGAGATGAAAGACTTCAATCAGGCTGTGTGGTATCAACAAAGAAAAATCTTTATCTAACTAACAGACTTAGTAGCTAAAACAAGAATATTGTCTGGAGCTTTGCAAAAAGTAGCACCATAGCAAATAAACAAAAGGCAATCCAAGGAACATTTTGTTTTGGTTCAACTTGCTTTTGTCCTGTTTTCTCTTGTCAGGAAGACAATCTTATGTACATGTGTTTTTAGACATTCTCAGACTTCATTGGCTAGTAAGAGTGGCATGTGGTTTATAGAAAAGAAGTTCAGACGCTTTTCAGATGTTGGTCTTACAATCATAAAAGTATAGGTTATTTGTTTTGTCCTTGGTCCCTACGTCCTCCCTTTGTAAAATATAGATATATACACTGAAGCCACATAATTGTTCCCAGAATTATTTTTTCCTCAGATTTAGTCAAAGACAAAGCAGAAAGCCATGCACCGAATGAGATATGTAGGCACCAAATGAAATACGTGGAACAGGTAATAACTTCTGTACAATCAACTTGAGTTAAATGCATGGTTTTATCTTGTTTGTCCACATATATCAGATCAAAACTAATCCTCTAAGTATCTCCAGAAATTATTAAAGGTCTCAGAACTAATGTACTTAACTTCTCTTTTATCTGTGTGACAGAGAAAAGGTAACAGAAGCCTATTTCATAATATTTCTCGGAGTTTTGCGAGGTCAATGAATATAATATCATCATCATCATCATGGCTTGGCTTCGCGGATGAAGATTTGGGAAGGGCTTTACCCACGCTTACTGCAAGTGTGCTGATGGCTGAAATGGCCAATGAGGGATAGGCAAGACCGGTTGCAAAGAGCACACTGGAAGGTCTCCCTGGGTGGTATAGTCGAGGCACGGTTCTTTCTGCCTTGTCTTTTCTCCTCGAGACTGATTCTACGTGTGCTCTCAAAGGAGACAGCAGCGTTATGTATGGTGTCTCCAAATCTCCCGATTGGAGGCCAGGGTGGACCACTGATGGTGGCCCATATAATATGCAGCAGAGCAAAAGGATAACACCACCGCTAATTCACTGAATTTTGTCTGTCTTTATAGCAACATTTACATTTAAGCTAAGAAAATAATAGGTAACATTCGTATTACTACAGAAAACTAAGCTGCTTTGCGACCAAATAAAAACAAACAAAAAACCCAACGAACTGTCGCAGTTTGAAACTAAAGGGGCTGTCAGCACCGAAAGGCTGCGAGGGCGAGGGTGCCGGCTGGAAGGCAAAAAACAGCAAAACCACACTGAAAGGGAGCTTATCAGCTCATTAAGTCTTGATTACAGGGCTTTGTTCGGGCAAAGGAAAAAAAACAGACACAGGCTTAATGTAAAGAGGGGAAGAGCTTTACTGAAGAAGCCTGAAGGTAAAATCATTTTAGAAGTCCGGCAGTGATGCGTGGAAAAACTCCGCAATCAAA
>NW_010401862.1:0-2649 GCF_000710305.1 Buceros rhinoceros silvestris
CTGGCTGCTCCAGCCGTTCCCGCCGACGGCTCCTCGCTCTCTTATTTTTTTAATTTTTTTTTCTTTTCCTCTTAAATCGGTTTTCACAGCGGCTGCATTTGGCGTATTTCACGCGCTGGAAAAAAATTAACTGTTTTTCCTTTGTATCTTAATCCAGTGATGAGAGCTCTCCTTTGTTGGCTTTCGAGCTCGCATTTGTTTTATTTATTATAAGGAAATCCAGTTTGGTTCAAATATATAATCCATTTGCGCACTTAAATCCCCAAACAGCTGGCATTATTTTGTTTTATAATCTTTGGCTTTTCTGCGCAGAACATATTTCTAAATTCCTACTTGACATTTATGGGGGGAAAACTTTTTAATGTAAATGGATATTGTGATTTTTTTTTTTCCCGTGGTCTTTCCTAATTTACACGCATCATCAATTTTCCTGGATTTCCTATTGTTTTAATCTTCTTTTTTCTTCATAGCTTGCTAATTGATTTTTTTTCCCTAAGAAAACTTTGTTTCTGGAGGCAGAAAAATGTTAATTTGCCCCATTATTTTAATCTCTGGCATTTGGAAATGGTTGAGAGACCGCAAAAATGCAACCTGTTGTAGAAACCAGAGTGGTGTGTTATATTTATTTTAATCGATAGCAGAGAGGTGATTTAGTAATAGGAACTCTGAGTAACATTTTAGTAAAAGATTTGCAGATCTGGTGCCTGCGTATGGGATGTGCATGTGCTGGCATATGTGCATATTTCCTGGCAGGCTGATTAGCAAGTGGGATTTACCCTTATAACCAGTGGTCACTGTTGTTTGCTCCACTTGCTGGGTGTTTGCAATGCCTGCTAAATCCAGCTCTGTCATGGCTTCTCCTACTTTTATCAGACTTTCCTCTTAACTAATTCAGCACAGTGCTACAACCTTCGTAAGCGGAGGAACCAAAACTGAGCCAGAGATAACTGATTGCAACTTGCTCCTTGGTGAGAGATTCTTTTTTTATGGTTCACAGCTAAAGGCTGTTCATTCCATTTGTCTTGGTTGTGGCATGTTTAGCCTTGTTATTAGTAACGCAGGCGATTACACAGGTCGTTTGTGTACACCTTAAACAGGGTAGCTCTAAAACCTAATAGCTATGCGTGTAGGTAGCCATGAAAAAAAAAAATCAGAGTTTGCTTTCAGCCTGTCCGTCTACCCTTCATACTTGGTAGACAGTTTATGCAGCTTCCTGGATTGATCTCTGCCCCACTCCCCCTACTCCTTGTTTAGTTAATTCAACAAAGACTTTTTGCAATCTGTTTGGAGTTTGTCTGATGCCGTGGAAAAGTAGCTGCTGATTTATTTGGTTGCTTTTCGATTTCTGTCTCTAGCCCGTCTTTTCTCCTCCTTTCAGCGGGGATGTCAGCTGTTATTACTTCCTATTGATCCCTTTGCAAAGTGAGAAGTGAACTAAAATTAATGTCAATTCCACTGCTCAGATCAATAGCTGGAGTTATTTTAATCTGGATTTGCGCGAGGTGCTAAATTAAAAAAAATCAGCATAGAGGCAGAAAAGTAGCAGTTCCTCACTCCACCTGTGCCCGCTCTCTTGCTGGCACCCAAATGTTCTCTTCAGCTGATTACCCTGCAATCCATATTTTTTTAATTAAGAAGGTCACTTCGTTTTCTTATTTTTGGGTTCTGTATTTAAACCTATGACATTTTGACATTGGGAGTGTATTAACGATAGATTTTCATAATGACTGGTCCGCCGCAGTCTAATCTGTCTGCGTTGCTGGGGGTGGGGAGGTGCTGGGCAAGAAGAGAGCAAGAGAGAACGAAAAAGGAAGTGGGAGCTGAAAAAAAATTAAATTTGGCTGGCTGAGATATTGTAATGTGTTGATTTATTCTCGCTGTAATGAAGTTTGCAAACGAATAAACGGCCGTAGTGATTCACAGTATCCTACAGGAGTGTCAAGTGTTGCGGCCAGATTACTAATTTATGAAATACATTTAACGTAATGGGGTGATAGCACAAGTAAAAATAGAAAAGGAGGCAGGGGAGGTTGCTTTTTTTTTTTCCCTGGAAATCTGTGTTTTCCCATGATTGCTCAGTTTCACTTCCACATTAATAATTATTTATTTCTGCGAATGGTGGCTCATTTGCATGCATCTCTTTAGGTATATAATCATATGTGTGTGTGTATATATTTACATGGTTGCATAAGCCCCCAGCAACTCCAGATTTGCCAGTGGCTGCAGTTTCCTGACCACTGTTTTTTGATGGTGTGAAGCAGCAGAGCGAACGTACCCAGGACTGCAGCACTGACCAGGATGCCCTTGGCATCCCTTGCTCTTCCTCTCCCCATCTCTCTCCGTGGCGAGAACTCCACAGGAAAGTTATTTAAAATTTGGAAGGGAGCAAATCCGTTAATGCGAGATACATAATCTGGTAATTTAGCAATGATGTCCGTAAGGATGGGTGCCAAATGAGGAAGCAGAGAGATGATGTCCACTCATCTTCACCATTAATAACAGTCGGTGGAGTGGCTGGGTACAGGATGGGAGAGAGGAAATGTTATCACTGAACTGCATTAAAGCCCCAGACTGGATTTCATACACTTTGTTAACCTAGGCTCCCTCATTCATGGAGTACAAAAGGCACTCCATTAGGGAGACACTCTT
>NW_010401862.1:2767-3552 GCF_000710305.1 Buceros rhinoceros silvestris
TTTTATTTGAGATGTTTGACCCTCTGGATTTAAGAGGCACAATTTGTAACAGCTTTTTATTATTATATGATTTTTCTGGCCCTTTGAGCTCCAGCGGCTAGTATATTGTTTCAAAGTTATAGTCCTTGTATTTTAAGCTGGGTTGTGGGGCCTGAATGGCAGGCGGCGGAAGCTTAAAAGAAAAGACACGAGATTGATTGGGGGAGAAAATAACAACACAAAAAGCCAGAGCAAACTGGGGGAGATACAGAAAGGAGCATTTTCCTTTCCTTCACCCTGGGAGGGGGTTGTGGCTGGCTGGGTGGCTGCAGCCAACCTAGGAGGCTCAGCAAGATACGAGGCAGAAATTTTGTTAACATTTTCCTCTAAATGTTAATGGCACATCCAGGGCAGTTTACAAATCTACTTAAGAGTGAGTGCATTAGGAACTAAAATTACTGATCCATTCTCTCTTGTCCCCGACCCGAAAGGCAGACAGTTGCGGAGATCAGATGGCAGAAGCACCCATTATGATTTTAAATATTGTCAGAGACGCCAGGCGTTTTACTGGGGAAGTCTTTTCTCCTTTGGCAAACAGGGACCATGTGTGCACGTGTGGGTGTTTGTGTATTACGCACACGCACCCGTACACAGTCACATTCCTACATTCCAATGGTGTGTGTGTCCGTCTATATATATATATATGTATATATAAAGTATACCTACCTGTATATACCGTGAGAGTGACAGAAAATACACTCCTGTTCTGTGTGTCCTAGGCATTGTGTATAGAATAACCGCGTACG
>NW_010401862.1:3688-4956 GCF_000710305.1 Buceros rhinoceros silvestris
GTGTTGGTTCCACACACACACTCCCCCACCCCCCCTCCAGGCAAATAGTGGTGTGTATGTGTGGGCTCTCTTGAGTTCATTGCAATTACATGTACATGCCTCTTTTCCCATATAAAATTCCAATTATAATTTGGAGTTACTATCTTAATTTTAGACTGAACCTTGTTTATTAGTGGGTTATTAAATCTGCATGTTATTATGTTTGGTTTGCCTTTCATTCATCTGCACTGGATGATACCCTTTAACCTGGAGGGCCAGAGCTGATTCCACTAGTGTGTGAAGTTGTCTATTGATTTTCTTGAATGAGAACAGTGGCGCATCTCCGGCTGGTGGGTTGTAACACATGTGGCCACCCTGCTGCTGGAGCATCCCGGAGAGATGAGTGCAGAAACCTAACCAGTTGTGTTTTCTTTTCTTTTCTGTTTCTTTGCAGCATTCAGAGGGTGATGACGCTCCAGTAATTTCCCCCGCTCCATTCCCAGGTGCCGTTTTGCTTTCCTTCCAGGGAAGATCGTTCTGCTTGTGATCCCGCTGAGGAAAGAGACTCCGATGGACTTACACCGGGCAGCGTTCAAGATGGAGAACTCACCCTACCTCCCCAACCCACTGGCCTCCCCAGCACTGATGGTTCTTGCCTCTACTGCTGAAGCCAGCCGTGATGCTTCCATTCCCTGCCAGCAGCCAAGGCCTTTTGGGGTCCCTGTGTCAGCAGATAAGGACGTGCATATTCCCTTCACCAATGGTTCATATACTTTTGCCTCCATGTATCACCGGCAAGGTGGAGTGCCAGGAGCGTTTGCAAACCGTGACTTTCCTCCGTCCTTGCTTCACCTCCACCCCCAGTTTGCACCCCCCAACCTGGACTGCACCCCAATCAGTATGTTGAACCACAGCGGTGTTGGGGCTTTCCGCCCCTTTGCATCTACTGAAGATCGGGAGAGCTACCAGTCAGCCTTCACACCGGCCAAGCGCCTGAAAAACTGCCATGACACTGACTCACCCCACCTGCGCTTCTCGGACGCTGATGGGAAGGAGTATGAGTTTGGCACACAGCTCCCCTCCAGCTCCCCCGGCTCCCTCAAAGTTGATGATACGGGGAAGAAGATCTTTGCCGTTTCTGGCCTCATTTCTGACCGGGAGACCTCATCCAGTCCTGAAGACCGAAGTGACAGATGTAAGTACCTCTGTTGACTTGTTGGTTCTTCTTTAGTGGCGCCTTGTTGAGATAGTCAACAGGTGGTTCTCCCACAGTGCTGTGGCTCCCGCTG
>NW_010401862.1:5064-19279 GCF_000710305.1 Buceros rhinoceros silvestris
ACCCAGCCTCTCCTGCCTGCCAAGCTCAGCCTTGTCTCTTCTAAGTGGACACTGACAGATTTTAAGGTGAGGTGCTCTTGAAGGAAACTCGTCTTTCAGCACATAGCTGGGGAGACAAGGTTGACCAGGCAGAAAGCTGTCTGTGTCCTGATGTGAGGCTATAGGTGCTGGTACTTATATGTGTTATAAGAGAGATGCAGCTGGAGTCTATAGCCAAAAACTTTCCCAGAGCTTGCAGCAAACTTATAACCCCTGCTTCTTCAGGTATTTCTTTCTGACCTTTTGTTCATGCACACCATTCTTAGAGCAAATGCATCACGTTCAGAATTCCTGCCTCAGGTTAGGACAAAAGTGTGTTTTCCTCTGGTTAACTTAAGAATATTACTGTCTGCCGAGCTCCCTCCTCGAGACATAAACCTGAACCCGTTGCAATTCAATATGCTGTTGCGCCATGTGCTTTCTCTGAGTGTTTCCCCCTTTGGTGCCTGTTGAAAGGCGATGTGCAGATCGGTGGTTGGACTGAAGGAAACAAGTCCTCATGCTCATGACTGTGCCATCACCTTGTCTCTTGGGGGGTTGCCTGCACAGTGGGGCAGAGCTGTCCTCCGGGAAGGGCAGACTTCCAGCTGTGCTGAGCTGCCGCAATGGGTAGTAGCCTGGGAGCAGCAGAGTGTGGTACCCCGAAGAAGAACACTAACTTATGGTTAGTTTTCCTGTAAACCCAGACGTGGAGACTGAGGAGCATGTGGTTTGCTTTTCAAATGGGCTCCCTTGCTCTGCTGAATTTTCTTCCTAGAAAACAATTTTATTATTGTTGTTGTTACTATTACTATTTTTTTCCCATCAAAAACCTGCTGCATTGCTCCTTTCTCTCCCTTTCAGACATGATTTTTCTTCTCCCCTTTATGATGCCGAGGAGAGTAATAGAGACATTGTGGCTCTCTCTCCCCTGTCGGCGCTGCTTCCTCAGGCTGTCTCCTTGAATTAGGCACTGCGCTAACTTACTGGCGCTAAAAGGCATCTGCCTAAACCTGACGTACCTTTTCAATAAAAGTCATCATAAAATCAACCTGCCTTGTAAATCCATCGGTCTTTGGTTTTGAAATATGCTGCAAATGTGTCTTTTATGTCGGCGATTGTGAGGGTAGGACAATTCTCGCTGAAGGCAGAAGCCGTGTGTTCCTTGCCCTACGAATGTGATCTCTCATCTGTCTCCCCACTCTCGTTCTGATCCACCCCTGACCCGTGCTACCATTTGTGCCATGAACTCCTTCCATTGTTCAGCACCTCCTCTCCCTTCTTTTGGGTCTGTCGGGGAAGCAGCTGTAGGTGGGAGTGTGTATGGATGTGTACGTGTGTAAGTCACTAATAAAATTATCCTGGGGGGGAGGCAGGTGAGATGGCAAGGCTTAGAGACATCTTTGTCGATGCTCTTTTCCTTATCGATATAACCTGTCTGTGGAAATGAAGCTTGCTCGAAAGAATACTCCGGGAGATAGTGGTGAAGAAGCAGGTCCGCTAGCTAAATTAATTTAGAGCACATCAGCTGCTGTGGATCTTGCTAGCAAAATCCTGTCAGATACCCCATTTAAAGAAGTAAATCTGTTAAATGAATTAGACCACATGGAGCGCAGCTGCAGACAGACAGACACATCCTCATCCACCGCTGTGCTGTGCCTTTGCCACCAGCGTGTGCCAAACGTGGGTCCTCTCCTTCCTGGGAGCAGAAGGGGCTTTGCCCAGATGCATGTGAGAGGCAGGAATGGTGACACCCGGCTCCCTGCACCACTGCTAGTGCTGCAGCAGTGGACTGCTGGGGAAAGGAAGCAGAATAAAAACTTCACAGGCAGCTTGGAAAACTTGGGTAGAAGTGAAAGGTGTTTTGTTTTGCTGTTTTTCTTACCTGTATTGCCAAATTTATTTTAAGATGCCTCTCTGCACGGTAGAGCTGAGCAAATGTGACATCCCTGATATTTCACTGACATTAAAATTCTTCTGTAACTACCAGGACAGCGTACGCTAAATATGTCTGTTGGCTTTGTATCGTATTCCCATCACATATAGATGCTGCACCATGGAAACTTCGCTCCATTAACACGGCCAGTTTATTTGGTGTGTGTGCACATGCACGTATGGGTGTGTTTGCTGGAGGCTGAGGGAGTGAGCAGCCGAGCTTTCAGAGGATCCTAATGATCTTTGATGTTGACCATTAGAAAAGAAAAAAGAAAAGAGATGGCAGTTTGCAGATGTAATTGTGATCCTGGTTTGTGTTGACATTTGCGCGGGTACTTTTGGAGCTGCTGTACAAATGCATGCTGGGGGGGGTTGTTGTCTCTTACTATTGGCCTCTGAGAAGTTTTGTGGATCCCTCGTGGAACTGTTACATATAAGTCTTTGTAGAAGCTGCCTAGTTGTGCTTCTGCAGGGAATCGGTTGCAGGTAGGTGGCTGTCGATTCTAGGCAAAAATACAGTAAGGCTTTTCTACAACAGCAAGCAAAACCTGTAAAATATTCTTACATCAGCATCACCTTTATGTGTCTAATGGGTGCTTTTCGGACTGGCAGAGCTCAATCCTTTAGCTGTATTTTTCAGACTCCTGAAAGGGTTTGTCTGATGTGGAAGGTGAATACTGTGATTACACTGTGTATTCTTCTGTATCACTGCAGAAGAACCTTTTTTGAATAGCTCATTAAAATGTTAGTTTTATCCGTAGATTAAATGATGATTTTATAACAAACTTAATTTCTTTTTTTTAAAAAAAAAAAAAAGGAATTCAATGCACTGAGTTCTAATTTTCCTGAAAAATAGGTTTACACTTGAGATACTTGGCAGCAAAACGAGAATCCAACGTCAAGCATTTTCATCTCAAGGAGCTTTTCGAAGTGGCTTTATTTAGTCCTCTGCATCGTGGGAGCAAAGTCTCATCCTCTTTTCACCAGTGGAGGAAGTTCATAGAATTCAGTAAAATTATTTGGGGTATGCGCTGATGTAACCCAGATTAGTGCTGACCCTGTAAGACACATGTTAGTGCAGTAGAGATTGTCCAGTCCTCTGGGTGAACCCTTTCCTGCTCTTAAAGCAGGGGGTTGCTTGCCGGCAGTACCTGTGTCTGTGCGTCTTGCAAAGGAGCAGCATGTCCTTTGGGGTGCACCTGGGTGGAATTGTGCTCCTTGTTACTCAGCAAATTGACGCCTGCGTTTGGCCAAGTTGTTTCTTGCTGTAAAATGCAGGTACTCGGGACATCTGGAGCAACGGAGCGTACAGAGAGAGCATGCAGCAAAGCGGAACCTTTCCAGGGAGAGGCAGACATAATGTGTACTGGATCGGCCCATTCTCTTAGGTGCTTACTGAGGAAAATAATGCCATTTGTTAGAGTTTAGGGGCTTCTTGTAAAGCATGTGTTAAAGACACTGGGAGACGTATTTTATGGGTTTCCTTTAATAAGCGTACAATAGTTGAGATTCCTAGAAGGAGTGGAAATAAATGGCATGTTCCTTTCTGCAAAAGAGATCTATAGCCCTGTCTTAAAATCAGAAAAAAAAAAAGCCCTGTTTTTACTCTTCATTTCTAATAAAATCTGTCCCAGTGGCCTTCTGTACCCAGTCACCATGGCATCGCTTTCCCATAAAGGGGTTGGCAGAGGTCTGTGCCGAAGCCAGGATCTCTTGGCGAAGAACTGAACCTTGTCTGAGCAGACGCCTCTCCTGTCCATGCCCCTGGCATCCCGGGGAGCACAGACGATGGTTTCCTGTTGCTGCTTGGTCTTCATCATGTGCTGTCTGTGAATTGCTGTGGAACACAGCCTGATGTATCAAGGTGACCCTCTACACCCTGCCCACTGGCTCTCCTAGCCTCAGTTTCCCTGCTGCTGCTGGCAGCTCTTGCCCAGCTCCTGGTGCACCCTGGGATGAGCGGTTGAGTTGGTGAGCATGCTGGAATCCTTGCTCGTCTCTTGGGACTGGTGGGTAAGGTGGGAATGGTTTTATTAACATAATATTTTTTTAACTGTACTTAACCTTGGTTATCTGGACACAGTCACTTTGTCCTGCAACTAGTTTCTTCCCTGAAAGAAAGGTTGTGCGCCATGTTAGTGAGC
The DNA here is from genome assembly GCF_000710305.1 of Buceros rhinoceros silvestris. Classification (NCBI taxonomy): domain Eukaryota; kingdom Metazoa; phylum Chordata; class Aves; order Bucerotiformes; family Bucerotidae; genus Buceros; species Buceros rhinoceros. The sequence continues at coordinate 9,162 of NW_010401862.1, forward strand.
TCTTTGTTCCACTTGAGGGTTTTAAAGAACATCTCTAGCATGGAGTTAGTTTTCCTTTTGAAACCACTGGTTCGTTATTGATCAAATGCAAATCACTCTTCAGGTGATGAACATCAGGGCTGTGATGACGGCAGCTTGAATACCTGAACAATGTCATGTTCTGGAAATCACACAGAGGACTGTCTGTACAGTCACCCCCCTGGTTGGACGTGTGTTGGGCTTTGTCTTTACGGGCTGGGACCTCTGTAGAGAGCTGTGAGCGTACCTGTGTACATGTGCTGGGGGGAAGAAGGTTTATCTTTGTATGTTCTGTGCTAGAACAATGGGTTGGAGGGGGAATGCACATGTGCACGCATCCGTCACTCACGCTCACTACTCTTCCTGCTGGGAAGAACATACCACCCCTTCCAAGGCTGGTAAAATTTGGGGTCTAACGTGAAGTGACACTTTGTTGCTAATAATAATAATCAGCCGTGACCATGGGGAATGGCAAGATTAACATTGCTTATGAAATAATGAAATAAATCAAGTGGAACATTTGCTTTCTGCCATGCAGTGCCCTGCGTGATGCAGGACGAGTGAAGGAGCAACAGTGGATTTTCAGGAGAGGTGGGCAGGCAGACGGGCAGCAGCAGAGATGAGCCCAGGCATCCATTCCTGTTACTCCACCGAGGACACGCCATCCTCATGGAGCGAGGTGCGCTGTGTGGAGGGACATCCACAAACATGCAGCGATCGCCTCCTTTTTCTGCTTATCTGGCAACAACCTTCCTGCTCCCTCTGCAAACTGTTGCCGAGACTCCTTTCCATGCTGTTCGGCTTAATTGTCTTGTTGGGATAAAGAAATGTTTGAACAGTTAAAGTGGGGAAGGGCTGGATGGGAGCAGCCCCCGCCGGCTGCGGGGCCATCTGGCCTGCCTTGGATCTGCTGGTCTCCAGTTTATATTTCTCTTTCTGTTATTTGGGGCTATCTGGCGCACTCGGAATACCTAATCACTATGGCGAGAGGAGGGCTGGGGCTGCCTCCCCCTCCAGCCTCCTCTTCCCGGCAATTGTCATGCAGAGCCCGGCCGGGCGGCTGGTCTGCAGGCAGCCCTCCTGTGCTGTCCTCGCCGGGCTCTCGGCAGAAGGATGGCTTTTAATTGACCATTTGAGGGGGAGGGCTGGGGCTGTTTTCTCCTCCAAAATGTTTCCCCGCGCAGCCGCTGCCATCAGGCCAGCTTTCATGTCATCTCGGCCGTGCCAGTGATGCCTTATCCCCTTTCTCTTCCTTTTTGGGATCCCTGGGGAGCTGGTCTCAGGGCACCAAGCAACATCTAAATGTCATATTTATCCACCTCCTGCTGGAGAGGTGGGCATGGGTGCAATAGATTGTTATTGTACCTCTCTTGCCCCGCATGTCTGAATGTTGGTGTGAGGGTATTTACTGTACAACTGCAGGGCAAACTCCCCATCCCATCGTGCTCAGCATTTCCCATCAAAACCACGGCACCCAAACCACTGGCCAAACCCTGCTTTTCAAGCAGGATTTAATCACATTAAATCTTCAGCCCCATCGATCAGACTCAACTGCTGTCACAAAATTGCGGCAGGAGAAGTGAAGGCAGACTCCGTGGCTGCTGTGCTGCGCTGGGGATCGGGAATCCCGACCTTGGGCACAGCTTGGAGCTGCAGTTTCCCAATCCCTAACAGGGAATAGCAATACCTTCCTCGCAGCGGCGTGTGCCGCTTTGATATCTCCTGACAGGAGACGCTAGGCAAGGGCAAAGTATTAGTATTATTAATATAGTAGAGTTAGTAGAATATTATGAACTATTATAAATCATTACTGTTAAACTACAGTTATTAAAGGAAATGACCAAAGTGCACTGTGCGAGCCAGGATCTCTGACAGTTAAAACAGTGTTTTATTATTTTCCTTGCTAACTTGCAAAATTCAAGAGTTAGCAAGAGTTTCCTGATTGATCGGTGGCAATTGCGTAAGGAACTGGGAGAAGCGGGAGGCACTGGGCACACACTTCAGGAGGGAGAGAACAGGCATTAGTGCCTCGGTGTATTTTTTTTTCCTCTTTCTTTCATAAGTCGAAGGTTTCGGAGGAAAGAGACACACTCAGGCACGGGCCGAATCCTGCTCTGTTTGGAGTGCAAGTGTTCGAGGCAATGAGGAGTCAGAGTTTCTGGAATTCCCCCACGGAAAAAATAAAAGTGAAGGTTTTTGTGAATTGTTGCTGGTTGTTATTTGTTTCATATCATTTAGACAAGTCCCATTAAATGCTAGTAGCAGATTCATTTTCTCCTCTTTGTTTGCCTTCCAAGGAGCAGAAAACAGACATAATTATATTTTACGTGAGACTGTAAGATTTCCTCTCATCTCTTTTTTTCTGGCTAATATCTGCAGCTATAAAATAGATTCCATTTGTACGTACGTGGTGTTAGACTGAGGTAAATAACTGTCATCTAAAATCTGTCTAACCTTAATCTGCATCAGGAGCACTATAGAGAACTGTACCCATTTGTATAATATTGAGCTTTAATTTTATTATGGATTTCTAATGCAAATCCATAGTGGGGGCAAAGTTGTTTTCTTTTAATACCATATTCCAAGCAAAGCAGCCGTTGAAAGCAAATTGTGATGATTTTTATCTTGCGGTTCATGTCACTGCTGGTCTTCGATCACGCCGGTTTGCTTAATAGCCTATGAATTTTTCACCTCTTTTCCTCAGGATGGAATAGCAGATTTGGGGGTTTCTGAGGACATTTTTCAGCTATGCAAAACAATTGAAATTCTTCAAGAATAATGGATTTTTATTTGGGAAATTTCATGTGGGATTGGATTCCTATACAGTGTCCTCTGGAAAAGGGCACGTGTGTTACTTCGTAGATCTGCATATACAATCGGTATCAGTGTCTTTCTCCCCTTTTGTGCAACCTCACTGTTTGCCCGCTTGGCTCTGCTGCCCTGAGCAATCCCTGTGTGTATAAACTCACAGATTACAGATGCTCAGTGTGAATTCACCACCCTGATTTTCGTTTTCTTTATACCTTAGCGCTGGCTGTTTTCCTGTTGCTGCTAGGGAATTAGGTATTTGTTGGCCAGAGTGGCAGTCCTCCTCTGGACCCTGCCCCTCAAGTCAGTGAAAGCCCTGGCTGAAGAAGTGCTGTGAGATCTGGTACGATCTGTGTCTGTCCTCTTCCTCTTTGTCTTGTCCTTTTAAAACATGGATGGTGTATGTGATAAGCCGGGCGTTCTTTAACCATCATTTTCTCTTCTTCTTCAACCATTTGCTGGCGTGTTGAATCGCAGCAGTGCCCTGAGCAACAGAAGAGGGGGAAAAGCAATGTTGGGAAGGAGTGAGGCAAAGCGAGATTTATTGTCTTAAGCACAGATAACAGGGAGAGGGAGTCCTGGTGACAGTGAAACTGCTTGTTGAGTTCAGGTGTGGGACACTTCCATTACATCTTTCCTCACTTGGGACATTGTTTCTAATCGATATTGTTTAAAAACCTCCATTTTTGGGGTAACTTGGGGCTGAGATCTGCTTTCTCACTGAACTGCAGAGCAAGAATGTGTTTTGTAATTTTTCTTGTGAATACCAGGCTGTCCGGCAGTGGGAAAAGGAAGGCACTAAGTGTCTCTTGATACCCCTAAAAGGAAGAGCTGGAAACCGTGTCCTTGCTTTCCCCAGCAGCACTCATTCTTAGTAACTGACTCTTGCCAGAGTAACAAGGTCAAGTTTTTAATTTGGGAAGACCTGAGAGCTTTCACCCGTGAGGTTTTTGCAGGTGCAGTCCTGCAGCCTTGCTCGTGCTTTGCAAATGTGCGATGCTGTGGCCCTGAGCAGGGTGAGGGTGGCAGGACGCATCCAGCTGCAGATGCTGGGCTGGCTGGCATGGCTAGTTTCCAGAGAGCAGGCTCGTTCCTTGGAAGGAAGGTGAAGCATTTTACAGCTCTTGCATGAAAACTAAAATAGAAAGTGCTGGAGCATCAGTCAGTGGGCAAGCCGCGTGCTGCTGGGGTAAAGGCTGCCCATGACAGCCTCACCAAATGCAATAGGTTTTGTAAACAGAACAAAAAGTAAAACTCAAGAGGACTGCCCTGAAGGACCTGTTTCTTTCTATTGGTATTTTTGGTGCTTTGATTCAAATTAAGATCTTTTTAATTAAAAAGGACTCAACCTTTTAATCTGATTTTGATATTGTTTCCCTGCACTTTAGGAAACAACTTGCAAAGCCATTTAGCATGTGAAATTGTCCGTCCTGTAACATCCCTCGCTATATGGAGGCATAGGATAATGATCTGTCATTGCAGAGAGCTTGCTTTGGCAGCTGTGCTGGGGTTGGAAAAGACCTGGTACCAGATTATGGCTCTGCCTTCTCCTCCGACCTTGCTTACAAGGTTTCTTTTCCAGTCTCCTGTCCTAGTCCAGTTAGGGGGGAGACTCCACAAAATTCCCTACCTTCCAAGCCCCTGCTCTGTGGTGGAGGTGATGTGAGAGTGCTTGTAGGTGAGTGGGGAGGAAGGCTCGAGGGGGTGAATGGCAGACGGGTGCTGCATCTCAGGCTGGATGAGTGAAAGCCTTATCAGGGTGGCCTGGCTGTGCTGCAGCAGAGCCACCCCACACCCAGGCCAACCTTTGGCCTGTGCAGGCTCGAGGAACCTTGTCCTCTTGTCGCTGTGTGCAGATTCTGAGAGGTCCTGACGGCTGTGGATGGGTGAAAGTGCCATCCTGGGTGCTGGGTATCAATGTAGGTCAGAGGGATCCAGGCCAAGTGCTGCAGTACTGTTGAGGGGGCTGCAGAAACTCGCTTCCTTCTCTTTTTTATTCCCCTCCTTGAAAGCCAGTCTCACTTCTCATTTCCAACTGTAGGTTGGAGGTGAGCCTCCAGCAAAGTCCTTAGCCAGGGTGACAGCTTTTCCCTCTTGAGCACTTCTCTTCAGCCTCCCTGGGGAGGCAGTTTGACCACTGGCCTTTTTTTTTTATTGGGGAGATGAAGGAGCAATTGGTGACCTGGGTAACCCTGCACGGAGCACAAGCAGAGGAACTTAATGGTCACAATCAAGAAGTTGCCAGCCGGAATGGATTCATACATCAGAAGGTGCCTCTTCGACAGGAGTAGGGCAGAAAGAGCAGCTAACCCTGCTTCTTCACCCTTGGTTTTGCCCTTTGCTCAGAACACGGCCCTGCATAAGACTGCTGGCATTGCTTCTGTGGTCACCGCTTCTGGGGCTGGATGCCACCATCTGTGCTGCTCCTTCCGTTCTGCATATTCAGGTTGATGCACATAAGTGTTGCTCTCTAAGCGTTGTTACGGAATAAGCACGGCGATCAGCCTTCACTCGAGATTAAGGGCTAACGTGTTCAGGGAAGCTGTGTTGAAGGCACCTGAAGATTCAGTACTGGGGGAAGCAGGGAGTCTGCAGACCAGAAACTAAATGTCAGTAAGCACTGAAGAGGTCTTTGAGAGAGTGTGAAGTAGAAAAGCATTTCAAGTTATTTCTGTCTTAATTTGGCCGATGTGTTATGTCCAGTCTTGCGTCAGGTCCAGGACTGAAATAAATGTGATGATATTTGGATCAGGACTGGGATATACTGGAAAAAGTAAGCTGTGAAAGTTTGCAGATTTCTCTCTCCATTAGCTGGAAGTAATGTTCCCACCATCTCATTATTTTCCCCTCTTAAAATGAAAACAACATGTTAACTGTGGAAACAGGGGAGGATTGTGTTAAAGCAAGACAGAGCTGGGCAGACAGAACTTGAGTTGGCCTCACTTGCGTGTGACTGAGATGTTGGGGGTGTGGTAGCCAGGGGAAGCTGTGTATGGCGCGGTCCAGATCAGGTCCCAGATTTATGGCTTATCTCAAGGAAGGAGGGACCTTAAACCAAGAAAATGCTTCACCTTTGGTTATCTCTTCAGGAACACTGTGAGGACCCAAGTCTGCCCTCGAGCATGTGCATCTCCCACCTGGGTGCCCACACCCTGGCGAGGGCTGGGGAAGGTTACAATGTCAATGAGAAACATCTGGGTCTGTGTTCTCCCAGATGTTGCCAGTTGTGTCTGGGTTGTTAGCTGCACCTGGGCAAAGAAGAAAAGGAAATCCCCGGGTGGTGTGATGGATTTTGCAGAGGCTGGGAGGAGAAGGCAGTTAGACACCACTTGCTGATTGTCTCTCTGCTATGTACTCAGGTGGGTCCCTGACGTTTGGGCAGTCTAGGACCCACCATTTTTTTGCAGCTAAGGAAATATATCATCAACTTGTCACATACCAGTCATTTCACTTTTGTTGCACGTTTCTAGCTTGAGCAGTGTGGGGATATTGAAGAAGAAGGGCACGATTATTGGCAGAGCTGAGCGAGTCTTCTCCTGGAAGCAGGAAGAGGGAAGGGCTGCCTGGGCAAAGCCCTGAGCATAGGTTGTACTTATGCTGTGGACTCTGTTGACCTTGGACAAGCACAGTCGTTTCTCATCACCCGTCTTTAAAGCAGGGGTTATGTTATTCTCGTAGCAGAGCCATGCACTCAGGGTGATTGTGTTCACGTTTCAGAGGTGCTCAGGTCCTAGGGCAGTGGTTATAACCACGGTACCCAGATGGTTACACCGGGACTGAAAAGGGTGAGTGGGGAGAGGGATGGAGGCTTGTTTAGTAGCCGTTATCATTGGAATTTTATTCTGAAGAAACAGTTGCCAGATATTTTTTATTTTTTTAATGAAACTTGGGTGAACAGCTGAAAGCAGTGGCTGTTAATGGTAGAGAAAGAACAGGGGGGAAAAATTTGGAGTAAGGTAGATAAAAGTGAGAGATAAAAGAAATAATGCAGGGAAGGATGAGTAATCGACATTCTTGGAGTCGAAGCGCAGGCTCTGGCTTCCTTCCTGAGCAGTAAAATAAAATAAAAAAAAAAAAGTCTTTAGAACAACAAAACTCTGGACGCGCTGGTTTCCTTCCTGACAGGCCCAGCCTCGTGGTGTTTCGATGAGTCCTCACTGGCAACCAGGGCTGATCTAAAGGCCAAAGGCAGAAAGACTTTGGGGGAAGGGAGAAGGATTTAACTCTTCGAGCTCTGCTGGAAAACCAGAGATCTTCTCCCTTGCAGGATGTTCTTTTGCCATCGCTGGAGCACGAACAGTGTTTGTTGTGGCTCACAGATCTGAGAGGTGGTTGGTACATCTGTCCAGGTTCTTGGTCATGGTCAGATTATAAAACAGAAGTGAGTATTTTTAATCCTTGTGGATAGTACTCCTTGGACTGTCAATGGTACGGCATGAAACAACAACAGCAATGAGCAATGTGGGAGTGGACTGGCAACTCATAGTAGGAAGCCTTGGCATGCCACCGTTGCTATCTCAGGGATGCTCGTTTTACTCAAGGCATCCACTTTATAGTAAAGTGTTGCTCCAGGGTCTTTGCTTAGTACTATTCCCAGCTGGGAATTTGCTGCTGGGTGCACAAAAGTTGTGCAATTGTGCCCCAGGAGGCTCTGGGCAGCCTGTAAGGAGCCAGGAACACAGGAGAGGAGGCTCTGTGTGTGCTAGACAGGTTGAATGGCTTGGGCAGAGCTTGTTTTGCAACTAACTCTCTGAGGCTCGCCGCTCTCCGCAGGGTTCCCCTCTCTGAAAGGTCGAAGCTACTTCTTAATTCTCAGCAGCTGACAAAATATTTATTTTCAGGTACTTAAAATATTATAATTTGAAGTGGAGTCCAGGGCCCTGGCTGGAGCTTAGCTTTTGTACTAACAGCTTCAGTGAAATGCCTTTTTCCTCCTACAACTTGCCAACAAATGCTTGGAAAATAATTGTGGGACAGTCATCCCTTTAGTGAGCAGATCAAGAAGATTTGAGACTTGCCAGAGACTTTCAAAGGACAGGCCAAAGGTTCAAGTTGTTGCCAGTTCTATTTGTCTTAGCCTTTACACTTACTTTTGTGTCATTAATTTAATCAAATGTCTGTGGGTAAAAGGCGCCCAGCGGGCTGCGGCTTTTGCTGAGCTCTCCGGGTGTGCTTGGACACCTCTCAGGAAATAAGCCCACCTTTTTGTCTAGGGAGAGGGATTAATCCCACAGCAGCTGTAGCAGAAAGAGGTTTACCCAGTGGCACACTGCTGATAACCTGACCTGGAGACGGACGTCCTGGGGGAGCAGTACCCAGGAGCTGCTGCTGTCCTTTCTGCAGCCCTTTTAACAGGGGTCTTGCAGGGAGATGCGCATATGAATGATGCTCCATCAGTGGTACCTATAGGACCCTGCAGAAATAAGTTGAACGCTTGAATGTTGTGGAAGTTACTGAAATGAGTGCTCAGGAGGGAGAGGTGAGCAGAGGAGACCCCAGGGCCCAGGTTTTTTCTTGGCCCTGCTGGTGGGGCCAATCCTATGTATTTCCCGGGATGCTGGCGGTTCGTTCTGTTGATTTTGGTAGGCAGGGCATCTCTGCTGAGCTCTTTGCAAGAGCTGCCCTTGCTAGAGTAACAACTCTGTTGGCACTGTCCTCTCCTGGGGGCCATGCAGCAAAAACAGCAGGGAGGAGGCTGTTTTCTCTGTAGGATCCCTGCAGGCAGAGATCCCTGCCCTTCTCTTGGGCTCTTGTGCCACAAACCTCTCTTCTTGGTGCTTCCACCGCTGCCTGCATCCTGACAGCTGCTTTCCTACACATTCTGGCCCTGTGCAGCCAGCCAAGCACATTAATTTTTCGGCAGAAGTGTTGTAATAATTAGGCAGCTCGTCGGAGGGTTTAGCAGTACTTAACCAGATGTGAAAAGACTCATCCCATGGTCCCTGCTCTGTCGCTGGGCTCCAGCCAGCTGCCTTTTCCCTGCTCAGGTTGCCTAGAAAGGACTGTAGGAGATCTCCCTGATGCCCTGGCTCCTCTTGCCTCTCTTCTTATGCTAAACACTCATTTGTAAAGGAGAAGGAGGGAGAGTGGAAATCCTTGGACTGTTTGGGAGAAGAGCAGCAAAGAATTAAAAGCAGGCACCTGCAGCCTCCGGCTTGAGACCTTCACCATTAACTCTTCCCAGGGCAGCATCTCTCTCGAGCTAGTGGCCCGTCTTTGGGTGCCTGGCAAGGCTGCATGGAGGGGTGCAAGGGCTGGAGCAGGTGGTGGTGCTATCCAGGGCTTTTGATGGCTCCTCCTTGTATATAATCTCCCTTAAATAAAAGTTGTATTTACATATATAATCTCCACCTTCCCTGCCTCAGTTTCCCTTCCTGTGAGGACTAGCCTGTTTCCCTATCCACTGTGCTCTATAAGCATCCATACAGAAGGCAGTATTATTACCATCACTAACACGGTTATAAAACGAGGTTGTAGTCAACTGCATCATCTGCCTAATCCATGTTAATGGGAAAAACTGTTGGAGAAGGATATTGGCCTGGATGGCCCTTGGAATGAGCCATTCTGATAACCGGCTTTTTTTTACATTTCCATGGTAAAGTTTTATAAATACACACTGACACTGTGTATTATGTTTAAAATAATCTATATACAGCCTATGGGTTTATGGTTATATAGAGAAAAGATGTATTAAATCAGCAAGACCAAGGGAGCAGACAAGATATAAAAATGATACCGTATTATGCTAGAACTTATTGAAAATCCCAACGCATCTTTTTTTCGTGTAAATAGTAAATTCTTTTCTATGTTCTGAATTTGTTTCTTAATGTGTGTCACGTACCAGAGTAGTAGCGTGGACACAGTTGCAAACACGGTATGTGTTTTATTGTGGGTATTATACTGCATAGCGGAGTAAGGGTGTTGAATATTGCAGTCAGTTATATACAGCTGTAAATGGGAGCTACCTGCTGTTCTGTATACAGCGAGCTGCATATTTATTAGCAAATACCAGTCTAGGTAAAATAAAAATAAAACAGGAAGTCGTATCGAAGACTTCAAGGCTTAAAACTAGTTTGCATAAAACTCCTGGGATCCCACCGCAGGGAACAGTCCTGCATTTTCCGGCATTAAGTCTTTTCCATCTGATTTTTCTAGTTCTGTGAATTTGAAAGCCTCTGCTGAACTCCCCTGCTCATCAGTTTGTAGAATAATTCATAAGTGTTTCAAAGCAGGGTAAAGATTGCGTTTGCGGCTGGGGAAATCGCAGGTCGGGTCTTTTCCTGGGTGTACTT
>NW_010401862.1:19346-28459 GCF_000710305.1 Buceros rhinoceros silvestris
CTTTCCCTGGTGTAGCTTCAGCTGAACACATCAGAGTAGCTCTGACGGATGAAATACCAGGGATCTGTGGTTATGGACACACGAGGCACGTGTGTTACACGTGTGTGTGCATGTTACACACGGAGCGGTGAGTGGTCGATGTCTGCAGCAGGAAGGAAGGGTTTCAAGCAGAAAGGAAACCATGTTTTTTTCTGGGGTACCTGTAGGCTTTCTAACTGACGCTTCTCCGGAGGTAAAGGCACTGGGGCAGAGCATGGTCTTCAAAACGAGCAACGGCTTCTGAAATACCCGAGTGTTTAACCTAGAGGGAGCTCTCTTACATGAAGAATGAGACTATTGGCACAGCCTGCCTGAACGGCTTTTAGCGCGCCTATCTTCAGCAAACTTCTGCCTCCTGCATCCTCGGCTTGTGCTTCTGGGTACCACTTTTCCCTGGGCTGATGCACAGAGGCTTGGAGAAGTCCTGTGGGTAACTTCTGCACTCTCAGCTGAGCGGGGGCCAGAGCGGGAGCCTTGCGCAGTCTCCAGAGGTTGCTCTATGTGGAAGTTGATAGAGATTTCTTCTGGCAATAGCATTTCTTCTACTTTTCCCTCTGCTGGCAGTGCCATCACGCCTCACAGAGAAGTCATGGCTGTTGGGCTACCAGGCACATGCTCCCTGCTCTGCCAGGAGGAGGAAGGGCTCCTTGGTGAGGGGTGGTCTTCCGTTGGCTGCTGAGGGTGCTGTTAGCAGGCTGATTCTCTAAAGAGATATTTAGTGCTACTCCGGGGTGGCTCAGTTGCTCCCTTTGGGCCTCTCCTTTTGAATAGCTTCACACCCCACTGTCCTCCTCAGCTGCCTAAATACAAAGCCTTGATGTTTTGGGGTTAGGTGAACTTTCCTGTCCTGGGAAATGGAAGATGCCTGAAGTGACAGAGATAGATGATACAAGGGTGCTTCCCCAGTGCACAGACAGACCTGGGTCCAACCTGGTGTGAGTCCTTCAAATCCTGTGAGTCATGCTCCCAGGAGCTCCCAGCCCAGCCCCTAGAGCAGCCTATCTGTGGACACATCAGTGGCATCAGTGAGAGGTGTGAATGAGCTGACAGGGATCTTGTAGCCTTGTGTACCCATCACAGCAGGGCAGAGGGGATGCGGCTCTCCAGAGGCAGTGACTGTAGCGTTGCACCTCCAGGCCACCCACTGATTTAACAGAGTGAGAGAGTAACTTGCTGAAGTACTGGGGCAGAGGTCTTAGAGAGTGGACAGTGCCTGAGACGTCATTTAAAACGAAGACTGAATAAAAGCTTGACTGTACAATTCTTTCCTGTGTCCAGAAAGCTCTTATCTGGGAACAGTGGGCTCAGAGGGACATCTTCATGGCGCTGGAGTCAGGCTGGAGGGATTGAGAGTGGTGATGCTGCCCTGTTCTTCCATCCCATCCCCTGGTGGTCCAGGTTGCTGTGACGGCTGCGTTTGCCCTGACAAATGACAGGAGGGGGACACTCTCATTGCTGGAGGGCTGGAGGTGTCTTTGCTGGAGACCCTCTCTCTCTGGGCAGCCTCCCTGCCGCTGGCACTGTGCTGGTTCTGTGTGAATAAAGAACTGCCTCAAAAAAGCAGAACGGGAAGGTCCATCTACCCTGGACCTACCTGCAGGGAGTACAACTGGGAGAAGCTGGGAGCTGGAATCCAGCCCACTGTCCAGAGCAGACTTTCCCAGTCGCAGTCCAGTCTCTTCTTGGGGCCTTCCTAAGCTGCTTAGTACTGTCTGTCTGTCTGTCTTCCCATTCTAACTGCTAAGAGGTTTAACAGTCCAGGGAAAGGACGTGGCTCCTTTCTCTTTTGCAGTCCCTGCCTTAAGGAGTTTATTTTATTAAGCTGGGCAGGAGGCTGGGGTGGAGGAGGTGGGCAGGGGTCCTTTCCTCTTCAGCTCAGTGCTGACTGAGCACTCTTGCGTTGTCAGTGGCTCTGCTCCTCTCACGCGTATCCCTAGGAGTGAGGGAGAGATGCTGTGCAGAGGTGTCACTGGCACTGGTGTCACTGGTGCTGGTGTTCCCCCAGCTGATGCCCCTCAGATGCTTCCCTATTTCTAGGCAAGGGCTAGCTGTTCCTTAATTAGCTTTTTGACTCACTCATGCCCCTGCTGACCTACTCTACCCCTCCCCAGCTCTATGGACCTGCTGACAAATGGGTTGAAAGGAGGACGAGGAAGCCTAGGTGCAGAAAACAGAAAGGCCAGAGCTGTCACAGGAGAAAGCAGAGAGGTGCTGGCAGAGTCTCTCCGGAGAGTTTTTATAGTGGAGTTAATGAAGATCTGAATTCAGCCTTTCAGATACCTTGACCCTGGTGTGCAGGGTTGGGGTGATCCTTCTGCAGCTCCCCTGTCTGGCGTTTGGGCTGCTTTAAAAGTGGGCTGCAGAGAGGCAAAGCTGAGAGGGAAATTAAGGACAGATGGAGTAGGACAGCCGATATTTTCCTGTGGGTGCTTTTCTCTTTGTTGGGCTTTTTTTGTTGTTGTTTTTGAATGAAGGGGTTTGGGGAAGGAAAAGGCATGTGTGAGGGTAAGGAGCTGAATGGGGAACATGGCTGGAGGGAAGAAATGGAGAACTAAAGCACCTTTTTAAAACTAAAGCACATTTTTAAAGAAAGGCTTTATGCTAACTTTTGGTGTGCCTTCAGTTTGTTGTGTGGTCTGCGTTTTTTCCAGAGTGGGTAAGTAGAATTGTGAGCAGCAGAGGCAGAAGTTACTTTAATTCAAGCCCCCAGTTTGGCTTGAAAAATGCCAGAGGCAAGTAGGTTGGACTGAAATTAGCACTTTTCCTGGGGATGACTACTTCTCTCCGAGTCTCAGATGATGGACATTCCCCCCTCCATCTCACAGTCCCTGCTTTGTTGGACAAACCGTACCTGAGCCTCCATCCTTCCATTTTCCAAGTCGGCATGACAAGATTCTGGGAAGCAGCTAATTGCAAGGATATCTCCCCTGGACTTCCAACGAGCTTAGGGGATTCTATGGGAGAGAGAGCAGGATGAGCAGGCACACCCAGCTTCAGGGTCTCAGCAAATGTCTCTGCATGTTCATAACATTTGGGCCTCATCCCATCCCATCCCATCCCATCCCATCCCATTTCTGTCTTTGACAGGAGGAAGCCACAGAGCTGAGTGCAGATCTCATGAAATTCAACTCTGTGAGGGCCTGTCCAAGTGTGGTTAGAAAAAACAACCCATTACTCTAACGGTTATCATTGAAGAAGTCTGTTAACTCTAGGAAGCAATGAGGGAGCTCAATGTGCTGTCCGTCAGGGCTGCTTCCCAAATACCAGAGTGGCAGACCAGCCCTTGCAAATCCTGAAATTGCAGCTAGGAGATGTAAACTCCTGAGAGGTCTAAATGCCCAAACTGTGCATTTTAAAGTGATTCCATGTTGGTTTGATGCTTGTTCTGTGGCTGTGGATGCAGACTGGGTTGTGGTTGTTGACTGAAGTGCATTATCTCAGGCTCAGTCAGCCTGCGTGCTGGATGAAGATGTGCTGCAGGGGAGTGCTCGGTACAAGGAAAGTCTTGCAGGGTCCCAGTCCTGCCCTCCTCACGGGGCTTGGGCAGCCTGGACCCTTCAGTGTGCAGTGCAACCACAGCCCAGAGTGTCACTGCTGATCATGAAGGGACAGTAGTGTCATGGTGTGGCTCATACTGGCACCTTGTTAAAACACCTGAGGTAGCAACTCTGAATGCCGCCATGCAGCAAAAATGCTCAATCTCCGCTTCCTCTCTCCCTTGTCGTCCCAAGTCCATGGCCCAGCAGACACCTGCTGTTTGAGGGCCTGGCTACAGCAGCCTCTTTTACTCTACATACAAATTTCTTGACCTTGGCAGGTCTCTGCTCTTTGCTCAACACAAGCCCCCTGTGCTTGACCCTATACAGAAAGTTAGTTTTTGTTTTATGAGCTCCCAAGGGAGGGGGGTGGCTGCCCCGGGGGCAGAGCAGGTCCTGTGTCCTGTGCAGGGTCGTGTGGAGACAGCTTTAGGGGGTGCTGGTTTCTCATCCATAAATCCCACAATTTGTCAGCAGTTTGGAGTGAAATGCTTTGGCTCCTGAGGAATTCCTGGGAATCTCAAAGGCCTAAAAAACCTTGGCACTTCTGAGTTGTACCTTGTGTGATCTTTCCCTTCTCTTTACCCCCCTCCCCTTGTTCATCAGCTGGAAGAGAGCTGCAGGTGTACAAAACCAGGCTGATTTATGTTAAATGAATTTGCAGTGCTCCTTGTTGTCACCAGTGACTGTCTCACTGCTCATGACATTGGGATGAGAAACAAGCTGATCTCCCGTTCCATTAGACACTGCCTTTATACCTAAAGATATTAACAGTGCAGAAAAAAGCAGGAGCAGCAGCCTGAGGGGAAAATGGGAAGGACTTAATACCCCCAGACTGCAAAATAAGAGCAGCTCAGGACATCAGTGATGGGTGCTGGAGACTCAGAAGTGGTGAGAGTGTTCATAGGAAATGGGAGCAGAGATGAAGAAAAGGCTAGGGTGAGAGGGATTGCTGTTGCATCCTGAGACTGTTTTCTGTAACAACCTTGGACCTCAAAGCAGGTACTGAGAGTCCTACACAAATCTGTTGTGTGTCCCTAATAAGACTGAATCCCCAAATGAGGAGGCAGGTAGGGAATGGTGAGCATGTCGTGTCCTTGAACGTGCTGGGAAAGGCGAACAGGAGGAGAAAGTCTGTCTTCTCTCTCTGGGGCTAGTCTGACTTAGCACGCTCTGAGTTAGCATCGGCTCTTTTCTCGGGAGCAGAGAGGCAACAATCAGCTGCATGGCCATGCTCTGCCCTGGGCAGGAGGGTCTGCTCTGGTGCTGGGGGTTTGCAGGTCCCTGCTTGTATGTGGGTGTCACTGGCTGTATCATCATCTTCGCGTGCTCTGCCCAGGGGTCTGGTCGGCTGCAAGCGGAGAAGTGAGGATGCTGCTGACTGCTCCTTGCTACCTGGTGGTTCCTTTGGGCCCTTTTGTGACCCTCAGGAGGTCATGACCTGCAATCGGAGAAGCACTGCTTTAGATCAAGGGTGGCTGGTGAGTACATGGGCGGTGAAACCCAGGCCAGCAGTGGCCAGCTGGGAGAGGATGACCAAGGCACAGGCATCCACAGCAAATGGATCTTGAAAAGGCCTCCCTTTCTCTATGTAGGTGTGTTTTCTGCTCTTATCTAGACTTTAAACTTACGAGGTCCTTGCTTGGTAAGTTAGGAGAGATGTAACTTCGGCTTGCAAACTTCAGGCTTGATTTAAACAAGGGCAGCACTTTAAAAATAAATCCTTATTCTCTTGCTTCCCTAAGATACATCCAGGTACAGCGTGCTTAATGCTAGATTAGTGCTCCAGTTTAAAGAGATAATTTTGTCCAAAGCCACCCTTCTATAGGAGCCTATAATTAGCAATTAAAGCATAAAAAATATTTCCATCAAGTGACTCCTAAATAAATGCTTGTCACTGCTGATCAGAGTTGGTTTATTTCCATGTGTATTTTCCTTCCTTCTTTTTTTGTATAACTTACGGCCCTGTAAATGCTCAGCAGCTGTTAATATGATTCTGTCGATACGTTTACCATGGTGATTTGGCTATATTTGGCGAGCGTGTGAAGAAATCACTCACCGGTTAGAAGGAGGAAAGACAAGCTGTCGATATCAAGGGAGAAATGCTAATAACCCTTGTGACAAATCATTCCTGGGAATCTCAAAGGGTTAAAAAAAAAGCAGCAGCACTTCCCGGAGAGAGGGGCCTTGGCAAGTGAAGGTGACTCATCCGGAGCTGCAGACACCAGCTGTCATCTTCAGCTCTTCCTGTGATTAATCACTTCACTTTTCTAAAGAAATATTTTGTTCTAATTCAAACAGACCTGGGCTTGTTTGTTTTTTATGAATTATTTACTGGTGAGGAGAACCTCCTGAGGTATCCATCTTCACTCAGAAATAAGTGGACTCTCAGAGCCTGCTGCAGCACTTTAAAACATGCAGTCCCCTCTGTGACGAGCCTTCTTTTTAAACAGCCACTTGAAACCCAGAATAAACCCCAGAAAGTGGCTCTGGCACTTGGATCCATCCTGAAGAGAATGCATGCAGACTTTGGCCTCATCAGTTACTCTTTGAAAGACACCCGTGCTCGTGGATGTGGAGCAGTGACTGCCACTGGTTTCTCAGCATGGGAGCGGAGATGTGCCCCCCGTAGCTGAATTGCTCTAGGTGCGTTCCTGTGGCAAGCAGGCTCTCGCCGTGCACAAAGCAAGTGCACGAAGGGGCTTGTGAGTGCCACTGCCCCCCCGCCCTGCTTTGGCACTGACACCCTCCAGCTCCGGGTGATGTTTCTGTTACTTAATAAACCCACGACCAAATTTCACCCGGTTCTTCCTGACTTCTGCTCTTTGCACATTTATAGCTCTTCCAGCAGCAAGAGGAGCTTGTGTGATATTTTGCAGTCCCAAAAGGTCTGATCCAGCAGCTGTGGAAGTAAATAAATGGAAAAATTTGCACTGACTGGACCGGGCATCAGATTAGTCCCTAAATGTTAGTTGATCTGCTTTGGGGTTATGACAGACAAATATTGCCCCAAGGTTACAGCTACAGGAATAATCGATCTCTCTGCCTCGGATACGTCCAGGCTGCCTATCATGACTGTAATATCTAAGTGTTACCTCCCAGGAAGACTGTGTCTGACCAAATAAGTTGCCTTTTCTTTGTGTGGTTTGAGACGAGAAAGTGCAGTTTTCAGCATATATAAGATCATTTCTGTTTGGCACTTACTTGCTCCACAAGATATTACTACTTGACTGCCATGTCCTTATTACCTACTACTTATATTTCATTCAGAATTCTCTTTTAAATTTTTTTTCACTAAATAAATAACATGATCTGTAAATAAATGCCTTGGTCCTCAAAACAATTTAGACAGACAAAGTGCCTTGAGTGTGATTTAGCTTGAGTGGTGTAAGTCACATGCTTATACAAGCTTCAAAATGACAGCAAAGATAATCCCATCAGGCAGTCTGCAAAACCGAACAAGCCTGGAGAGGGGTTTTCTTGTATACAATTGCATTTAGAGACACAGGGTGAGAAGCAAGGGGATTCAGGACCTGGGGAGGCTGAAAGGTGCAGCTGGTTGTGTCCTAGACACTTATTTGCACCAAGACCCCTTCATGCAAGATGCCACAGCCTCTGGAAGCTGGAAGGGACATGGGCACAGCCTCGTGGAAAGTAGCTCTGGTGTCCCACCAGTACAGGCTTGGCCAAAGGGCTTTGCAGCGATGTTAGCTGCGGCCATTGTGTAACAGACCTGCTGGGAATGTGATAGGAGTGTGCTGCGTCATGCTGGGTCATGCTGCCTTTTCTTCATCCCACCGGTTATGTGCAATGGGGCATGTTTCAGCCTCGTGTCAGGCTGCTCTTGTGTGAAGCAGAAGCCTGCAGCTTGGCAGCTGCCCCTGAGTACAAATGTGCCCCAAAAATCCCCTTTGTGCCCCATTTCTGTTTGGAAAATAAAAGCGATGCCTTTACCGAAGTCAGCAATATATTTGCTTTTGATTCTGCACCATTTTTTCCCCTTTCCCTTGCAGAAGACCCTTTAAGCAACACTTTTTAAGGGGCACTTTTGACACTCAAGCATTTTCTTCCTGCCTCCTTCCACCCCCTCCTCCTTCCAGCTCACAAAATCTGCTGGATTCCCTCTGCTTCCCTCTCGGAACAAAGATAAGTCATTTGGGTGAGGAGTTTGTCTGTATTCTTCAGTGATGTGTAGGTTAGCAGAACTGAGAGCTTCTTTGGCATTTTCGCCACTTGCTGTGAGCTCTGGGATCCTGCTGTTTACAAAGCAGCAGCTGGTGGAAAGCACGAGAAACAACAACTGAGATTCACTTTTGAGCCAGTTTCTTGCCTTTTTTCTTGTGCAAAAAGTTTCTAACTCCGTGTGGATTTTCTTGAGATCGTGTTTATTTAAATCAGGATAATAATCTTCCAAATATACCCTAAAATTATATAGCCATATAAATCCTGCCATAATATATTCAGTAAAGCTGTCAGGTGATCATTCTTAATGTAAAATGAGACCTTTTCATTTTCATCCAGTCAGTTAGCACTAAATTAACTCCTTGGAACAGGCTCAGAGTCATTCATTTGAGTAAATACCCCAGTTATTTATTGAATATACAGCATTGCTTCCGTCTTGGGCGCTGGGAGAGAGGGACTCCTATCTTATCTTATCTTATCTTATCTTACTATCCTTATCCCAACTCCAGCACTGGTCGCTCAGGATGCTTGAAAATTTTACACCCACACAAACGTTTGTTTTGCTCTTAATCTCGGCACAGCCATGAGCTGATTCCCAATGATGGACACAAGCTGTGAGCTAGACCATGGGCAGGACTCCTGATCTGCTGCCTCGGCAGCAGCCCAGGAGGAGGAATTGTCCCAGGCTGGCTCAAGTGCTTGGGACATGGGCAGGAACCGTGTTTTGGCAGGCAGCTAAGGACCTTCTGCTCTCCAAGGATCCTTGGAGGAGAGCTCTGGCCAGTTGGACTGGCTCTGTTGCTCTCAATCACCTCGCCTCAGAGCATCTTTTATAAATGCCTATTTTTCCCAACCTTATTTTTTCCTAACCAGGACAGGTCTTCTAAACCTCCAGCCAAGAACTGGTCTGGGGACATCAGGACCTCTGTCTCCTCTTCTCGGGATGGAAAGGTGCTAGCAGGTATGGGAGAGGTTCGCTCTGGGGTTGACCATGCGTGACTGTTTGGAAGAAGCATTCAGTGCTGCAGTCCCAGAAGGGCTGTCACTGACATAAAGACCCTCAAAGAGCTTCAGCTCATCCTTCAATAGGGCAATTCTGTGGAGTGCCTTGTCTATTACAGCCTCCTCTCCATCCACAGAGAGGCTAGGGCCCCTCCTTTGCCCCTCTTCATCCCTTCTTTGGCTGTCAGGCCAGTGGGGAACATGAATGGACAGTAGACACTTGTCCCAGACCCTGCCACAAAACAAGACAGAAATTAAAACGCTGCCTGCAGGGCATTCGCTGGAGGACTTGGATATCTTGTCAGCACACACTCTTTAGATGTCCAGTCCCACGATGGAGCAGGAGGGAGAGGT
>NW_010401862.1:28585-40783 GCF_000710305.1 Buceros rhinoceros silvestris
GACCTTGGAAATGCCTCCAGAGATGTCCTATCATCCAGCCCACAACCTGGGAAGCATGGACTTAGCCAGGTTCAGGGAAACACCTTCCTCCTCCCAGACATAAAGAAAGAGCCTTGCTTGCAGCCCTGTATGCAGTTTGCTAAACACAAAAGCCAAATAAAAATAAACGAATCAATTAATCAAATCCTGACTGTCCGGAACCGGGCTGCAAGGAGACACACTCATCCTGCTCTTCTGGGAGATCAAATTCACTACACAGATCAAAGAAAGAAGAGGAAAAGCTCTTCAAAAGTCCGGAAACAAAATCGCTTTGGCCTTCCTCTAGAGAAGGAAAGTTACTGGACTGCAGCCTAAAAGAACCAGAGGAGAAAGCATCGAAGGGAGGCTCTTAGTCGCATATGGCTCTCTGAAAGGTGAGGTCTGCCAGGTACTAGATGTCCAGCTTGAACAAACTTCAGCTCCCAAAGAGTGTTCTCTCATCCTGCCTACAGGAGCTCTTCATCTCTCCACCCGCCCCCAAAAAATGAGAAAATTGGATAAAATGGAAAAACAAATTAAAAGGCTCACCAGGTTTATTCATAAATTCTTTATAGACCTGCAGAAAATGGAAAGCTGTTCAACTGTGTTATTTCTTCATGTCGATTCCCAATTCAGCTATAGCCTACCTGAAACAAAGATAGGGATGCTGGTCAGATCGGTCTCTCCTTAGGAAGGTTGAAAAGAAATCGACCCTCATTTGAGGATGGTGTGTCAGGTGGGCATTGCAGGTTGAGTAGTTGGAGGATGTGCCAACTGCAGGTAAAGCAAGACATTCAGAACTTAAACTGAAGCCTTTCTGTCAGCGGTTATTTTCTAGCATGGGGGTGACAAAGCAATGCAACAGGCTGTCTAGGGATTGGGGAGCACTGACAGGTTTCAGGAGAAAATTCAGTAGGATTATTTCAGGAATGTGTTAAATTTAGCTGCTTCCTCTTTTGGTCTGAAAGAAGTAGATAACCCCTGGTTCACCCTTCTACTTCTGCCGGGTTTTGTGATTCTTCAGGTGTCAGGTTCTTGCTGCTGTGCAGACACAAGACATGGGGCATTGGGTGCTCTCCTAGAAATGCACTCTGGGTTCTGGGGTAGCTCCATCTTGAGGTAACCTGTTGGGTGGGAGATGCTTCAGTAAACAAGAGGCACATCAGATTAAAGTGCAAGATCAGCAACTGGCAGCAAAAATCGTTCCATGTAAGTTTATTAGCACACGGTCAGCTGAAAGAAGGGAGAAAGCAGTTCCCCCCGCTAGAAGAAAAGGAAAAAAGGTGCACAGGGGAAAGGTGTGAACAGTTGTGCAGGGATTGGAATTAGGAGTGCAGCTAGAGAGACGGCCCTTATATCTTCCAAGTCTAGGAGCTGCAGGAGTATGGTGACCCCAGCCTTCTAGGAGGGTCACCTGTCTGGAGGACTCACAATGTCAAAGCTGCCCAGGGAGGAGCACCTGTTCATAGGCACCTGGGTCTCAGCAGAGAGGACACCAGGGCTCAGTACAGCCGGATGCTGAAGCTTTTTATCTCTGTTTTCTTAGTCTGGCTGACCCAGGGCAATTTTGATGCCTAACTGGGATTTTGTGTAGTTTGTTTCAGTTTAGTATGACATTGTTTACTGTTTAAAGGTTACCGGGGTTACAAATTTTACTGCTGTATTGATTGACTGGTCTTTTCTGCCTTGTTGCTGAAGATGAGAAGGAATTGAGAAAAATGTTCCCAATCCCCCCACCATCCCTACAAATGGCTGGCAGTTTCCTTCCAGCCTTTTCCTCTGCTACCATCTTGCTCTGGGCAAACCTGCACACAGCGGGGTGAGCTTCTTCCCGTACTGTATGATACGCTTGAAACTCACATTTGCTCAGTGCTTTATGTGGCTACTGATGCAATTTCTGCTTCTGGATATGTGCAGCAAGGTTTTAAAAAAAGCCAGCAACAACCAGCACGATTCTTTGGAGCAAGGTGCTTGCATAGGGAAACAGGTCAGAGACCTCAGGAGTATGCTCTGCTTTACTGTATCCTAAGCATGGCCTTGCCAGCACTACTTCTGCTGCAGGGAGCAGAATTGGGAGCAAATGTGTTAGTAGACAGACCATGTATGTTCATCCACTGGAAGGTACTGTACTTTGGGGAACTGCTATACACTGGATCTGTGACAGCAGTCACAGATTTGGTCCTTTCATAATCTTTGAATGAGTGGAGGGTTCCTCGCTGCCCCAGGTACTGTCCATTAGCAGTGGCTATGTGTCATCCTGCCAAAGAGGATGTGTTGGCCCCACAAAGCGTGGCTGGGATGCTGCTGTCACAATCTCCTCTGGCCCTGCTGCTGTGTTTATTGATATCTGCATTCCTCCCTTTCAGTGTTCCAGCAGTCACGGTGATAAAGAGCACTGTAACAGTGTCCCGTGGGCACCTCTATCCCTGTGCTGTGAGGTGCTGCTTAGGTACCTGTGCTGCAGAACATCTCTGGATGGGAGCTGGTAGGAAGGCTTGTGGTTGCACCCCGGCACACAGTACCTCCAGAGGTTGAGATCCAAGGAGACAGGTGGGCAGCAGGCATGAAGTTCTACCTCTCGTCTTTCACTCTATCCACAGAGTGCGGGAAGGCACGAATTCTGTGGAGATTAACTTATAATTTAAGGCAGTGAACATGTGCTCTGCTGGCAGCTATAAAGATTCAAATCATAAAGTTTTACAGTGGAACGGTTTCTGTAAAAGCATCGTTAGAAAGGGGGAATCGTGCCTTTAATTCTTACGACTTATGGGGCTGCCTGGTTTCTTTTGGTTTTAGTGGTGCTTGGTGTGACACGGGGTGGGGTCCCAACCCCGTCTTTCCATTTAAAGGCAGGCCTGTCTTCCCCAGCGCCCTGCTGTTCCAGTACTCTAAGAAGGACTGTGTTCACCCCACCCTCCGGTGAATTTTGGGACCCCTAATGGGTGCAGAGGTAGAGCTTTTGGCCTGTTCAGCTAGCAGGGAGAAAGGTGTGTGCTGTGTAGTCGTGGTATGGAGTCTGGGGAAATCCAGGCTGAGATACAGGTATCTTGATATAGGTATCATCTATAGGTGTGTTGTAAGTGCCTGGCCAAACCATTGGTGTAGGTTTAGGGTTGGGTTAGTCAACCTGAGGCCTATGAGGCTGTTGAATATTCTTCTAAAAGATGGATCAGCTTCTCATTCCTTCAGACTTTGAAACGAAGTTAGGCTTAGTCAAGTTCCGTAACACTAGTCAGTGTCCAAAAGGAAGCACCACCACATGTGGCTTCAAGCTTTTGCACTGTGTGGGGTGGTGTTCTCCATCTATGATGTCTTTGCTCTGGTAGCATTGGAGAGGAACCCCAATTGCTTTCAGCAAGTGCAGGCTCTCAGGTCTGGGCTTTGGAAGACACAGATGGTGAAAATCTGCAGCTGCTGCGTGAAAGGCAAATGAAATGAAACATAATATTAATAATACAGTCAATACAGCAGCCATGAGTTGTTTATTTTTATGTTAAATCCAATGCGTTTTTGTCACTCTCATATTTTGAGTGATCGATAGGCCAAAGATTTTTATATTAACAATACTCAGTTGCATTGTAGAAGCAGGGGGAAGTGGAAGGTTTTGGCAGCAGGATAGATGCGTAAGGTTTTTGTCACCTCTTTGGGACACCTGGAAAGCAGTTTGAGATTGTGAATAAGCATCACGGATACACGTATTTGCTGAAAGATCAGCAGTGAAACTGTTAACAGTATTCCCATTTCAATCTCCAGCTCCTAGAATTAGCACCCCACCGGGGTGAGTCAACTACAGCAGACCTCGCCGTGTGGTTACAGCAAGATCTTCAGAGCGGGAGAAACACACCGGTGGTGTGATTACACTTGGTTCATCTTTCAGTTTTACTTATAAATTAAAGCACAGGAACTTATTCTTAATGAAAATGAAGACTGGCAGAGCAGGTGGCACACATGTATTATTTTAGGGCTTTGACCCTAGGTGGAGGGCTGTGTTCTGTTGAGCTTTGCAGGTGGGCTGCCATTGCAGGGCTTGCCTGGGTGAAACCAAGAGGGGAATTTAGCTCAGCTGTAAGTCAGCTGGGTTTAGAATGGGAGAGTTTTATTGTCCTGAGTCCTGGGATTTTATGATTCTGGCAAAGAGCTCAAATAGGGCATGGGGAGAGAGGCACTTCCCAGCCTTCATCTGCTAAATGGAGGAGCAGACGGTTAGCCGAGGTGCTGTTGCTATCTTATGGATGGAAAGAAGGCATTTAATCTGTTCCGCTGGGCAGTGGAAGTGACTTCCCAGCCTCGTCTGGCAGCTGGCAATATTGCCTTTAGAGCTGAGAGTCACGGGATTAGACTGAGTCCTGTGGCATTATGGCCAAGTCTCGTTCTTCTTTTGAATCCTCCCTTTGCCGAGCCCATAGATCAGCTCGGCTCCGGCTGTGCAGTGGCAGTAACCCAGCGTTATCGAACCTGTCCTCCTCGCTCTCCCAGGCAGTCACACGTGTGTCTGGCCAGATTTGCAGGACTCAGCAACGGACAGCCCGGGCCCCACTTACTCAGAGGAGCAGATCGATAACAGAGGCAAGTGATAGATGAGAAGAGTTAGGGATGGATAATCTGCTGAATTTACATGACCCAGGGTGGTCCAGGGAAGGCTGCGGCTTTGCCGGGAGACTTTCAATAGGAGACAGAAGTTGCCTTAGTTTCCAGCTGCTGACTGCATTTTAAAAAACATTGCAGGGTCTGTTTGGGCGGGTGGAGGAAACTGCCAATTGTGAGCAGAAAATAAAAAGCGGCATGTCCACTGCCTGCCTTCAGGGTTGTGTCCCCCAGCCCCGCTCGGAGGCAGCTGAGCCGGCACTGTGAGAAAGGGAGTGTGCGGTGCCATCCACCCATCTGCCTGAGCTGGCAGGCTCCATCCCATGATAGAGCTTCAGGGAAGAAGGAAATACTGGCAGGATGGGCAGGATATGCTTTGAGATATTACATAGATATTCAATATATGCAATAAATTGGCCGTGGTGGCTCACTCGGTGAGAAGCAGAGGGTTTCAGTCTGAAAGCTCTGTATTTCCAGGACCTGGTTAGGAAAAACATCATAAAAACAAGCACCAGCAGGTAGAAAAGAGAAACAAAAATCTGGCCTTTTAAATAATAATAATAAAGAAAAAGATTTCGGCTTTCCAGTCCCATTGATACTGGAGAGTGGAGTTTTAAGGCTTAATCCTATAAGATGTTGCTAAATGCCTTCTGCCATGAGAACAGAGCATATGCCAGCAGCCGGCTTTGGGGAGGAAACTTCCCTTGAATTGAGGCTGCCCTGTAACTGTTTACAGTGGTGTCTTCCTTTTGTCTTCTTTCGTTTGATCTTTCACAGGAGCATCTGTTCTGGCCTTTGCTGGAGACACCACACTGGGCTGGAAGAACCACAGGTCACTTCTTCTGCCCACAAGTGACAGCTCTGGTGCCCATAAAACTATAACCTTCCGCTGACTGGACGGAGCTGCTGACAGACCGGCACATCTTGATTTAAGCGGTTTAGCTTTTTCTAGAATGTGTCTGTGTCATTTGGTCTCGTATTTGGGGTTTAGTTTGGTAAGAAACAATGTTTATAAAACCTCAAAAGAAAAAAAGAAACCCCAAACAAACAGTAATTCAAAATAAATATGTACACCAATCCTTTAAAAACCAACCTTCCTCCTTCCTTTTCATCCGTTCATCTTGGACCTCAGGCCTTGCAGTGTTCAACTTTTGCACAAACTCTGAAAGATAAGGCGCTGCAGAGTGTCTGGAAGCAAAAGGAGGAGAGAAAAGTTGTTTTCAATATGCAGACTGATAAAAGTGGCCAAATTCCTGATAGAAGATAGTAAAATAGATTTCTGTGTTTTTTCCTGGTGCACCAATCACAGAAGTTTCTAATAAAAAAAGATTATTTTTGAAAAAATACTTATGATTTTAATCCAAGTATGTTTCTTTATTATTTTACTGAGTTAGACCCTGATCCTACAGTTAGATCTATTTTGGATGCAGCTGACTGAGACTCATCTTACTTCCTCTGATTCCAGGAGGCCTTTGCTGTCTGTAGAGTCGTTTTCTCTGTACATCCAGCTGCAGAGTTGATGTTCTGAGAGGAAAAATGGTCCTCCTCTGCTTGAAGATGCCTGTCCACCTGTAGGACAAGCAGTGTGGGCTCCAGGACCTTCTCGGGAAAGTGTGTTGGAACAAAAGCAGGACACTGCCATCTGCCTTGTGCAGGAGTGCGTGGGGCTGACGTGGGGGAGAAGTCACACATCAGCTTTGTTTGCTGTGTTGCTGGATATTGTAAGTAATTGGCAACAGACCATAGCAAGGGAGGGTGGGTTTCATACCAAAGATCATACGCTGCTGGGAGATGCTCTGACAGCGAGGGTATGGGAGAGTCTTCACAACAAGCAAAAATTGCTGTTCTAATGCAATAAGACCTTAAAGAGAGATTTTAAAGGCTTTTCCCTTTCCTTCCTCACCCCACTACATACTGGCAACGCATACTGGTAAATGCGAGTAAATGGCTCGGGGTTTGGCCCTAAGGCAGACTGTCCTCCCGGGAAGGGATGCACCGGACTGGGGATGGGCTGCAGGAACGCTGGGCTCAGGCTCCATGCTGCTGTGTTGTGTGAGGGCTGATGGGCTGTGGGGACGGGAGGCTCTTGGCTGGAGGTGCCCTACAGCTCTGTAAATCAACTGTTTGGGGAGCTGTGCTGGGAGCCACAGCATCCCTGGTGAGGCCACAGCCCAGTGATTGAAAGGAGCATCCCAGAGGGGGAAAATGGGCTGTGCACGTGTGAAGGAGTTCACAGGAGAGCAGCAGTACCCAGGGGTACTCATCTAAGGGTCTTGGTAAAACATGTGCCCTCCAAACAAAGCAGTTGTATTCCTACCAACAGTCTCTGTAGGCAAAGTCTGTTTCCGAACTCTCTTCAGCACCTTTGGTTGTCTCTGCCTTCTTCCAAGGCAGAAGAAGGAGCATTGCCAGGAGCCCGGTGTGGAGGTGTAAGCCCATAGGAGTGACTGTGAGTGCGGGGAGCCGGGGCATCCCCTCAGCGGCAGGTGTCCTTGTGCCGCAGCAGACCTGCGTTCCCCTGGTGCTGGGGGCAGCTCTGAGGAGCAATGGGCTGCTCTACGGACAAGTTGTGTTGAAAGCAGAGAAGGTGTGAAAAGGCAAAACTTTATGTTCCAGCCAATTGTGTGTAGCAGTGAAGCAGCAACGCTCTTGCACTGTTCTCCATGCATGTGATGTACGCGTGCACTGGCACATCCGAGTGCAAGCACAGCATGTGTGTCTGCCGTAAAACCGCAGGCACGCACCTATCTGGACACGCGCGCGCACCCCCAGACCGGGGCCTTTGTACGCTTGTGTTTATTGAATGGGCTTAATACAGGGCAAAGTTCCCTTTGCTTTCTACCTCCTGACATTTCAGGGAAAAATATGTCCTGCTGTAACCTCAGCAAAATAACTGAGCAAATAACTCAAAGGGGAAAAAAAAAAATGCAGGATTGCTCTGGTTAGGAAATTATCCTGCCTTGCCTCTGCAGTAACGCCCCTCTCCCTCTCTCCCTGTCAGGCCGGTGGCTCTCTCCCCGCTCCGCGTTTTAATTCTGGTCTCTAATCTCAGCCGCTCCTGTGATAAATTAATTGTAATGATAGAGGCCCCAGTTACGAGGTCTGCACCGTTTGCTTGTAATCTGAGCGACAGGTTTAGGGCCTGCTTTATTTAAGATGCGAGGGTAATTACATGGGAGTTAGCATATGCAGGCAGGGAGATATGATTCATTCTCCCAGCGACGGCCATGACACAGCTGTTTGTCGGATAAAATAGAGGAACCGTGTTGTTACAAAATGTTCCCCTTATTATACCTCATTAAAAACAAGGCTGCGATAAGTCAGACCTGGCAATGAATAAAATGTATTGCCCCCTGTAAAAGCTGATAGGAGAGAAAGAGGGTCTTCCAAGCAGCCTCAGGTCATTTATTTATTTTTTGTTCTCTTTCACGCTCTCTCTTCTTTCTTTCCCTCTGGTTTTCCGCCTTGCACTGGCTGCTGGCGAGAAGAAAAAAAAGAATGTTCTCTCTTGCTTTCTCTTTCTTTTCTTCTTTCTTCCTTTCTTTGAACCTGCCTCTGCCCTCCCCTTCTGGAGCAGTGGCCGATAAGGCAGAGTTGGGCCAACAGCAATTAGCAAAGTCTTTTGCAGGGGACAAAAGAGGAGGTTTGTTCCCAGCGCCCTAGCAGGAGTTGTGCCTCTTCACCTTGCCTGAAAGCAACAGGCTGAGAGAGATGGGGAGCTCCCTCTCCAGCCCAGGGGGCCGGGGCCTTCCCAAGCAGGTTATTTAAAAGCAAAAATAAATAAAAGAATTAAAAGTTCAGAATCATACGGAACATTCCTTTCAGGAGAAAAGAAATAGTTTTCTTTTTCTTTCCTTTTCTTTTTGAACAACCTGAGAAGCATTAGGTGATTCTCTCCCATTTTTCATCTGCAGGAAAACAGCGAAAGTTTAAACAACAAAAGCCCAAAGTGGGGGAGAAGGCCAGGAATTACTTCTGAGAGCCCCGTCAGGGTGAGAGGTGGAGAAAGGGTCTCTCTGAACCGGCGTGCTGGAGCAGATGCATAAATCCGTCGCCTCGGAGAGTGCTTGGGCGCAGGAGTTCAAAGGATGGCTTTCACTCTTTCACCAGCGTTTTTTTTCTTCGCACACTCTTTAAGCTGTCAGACTTTGTGGGGTGCAAACATTCCCGCTTATTTATTTGTTATTTTGGTGCCTTAAGGATACAAGGTTGACTTTTGTTTTTATTTTTTTTTTTCGGTGGAAGACAGAGTAGTTTTAAAGTAATTGGAGCAGGAAGAGGTCTTGCCCGCTCTGGAGGGCTGTCATTTGGGTGAGAGGCACCAACCGACCTAAGCAAAGCTGGAGGCAGGCAGCTGGGGCCTTTTTGGAGCTGTTTGTATGGGCTGCATTAAACCAAATGACGTGTGTCTTGGTTTTCCTAGCAATTTTTTTTTTAAACTCTGATCAATACGTTCAGCTGCCTCTTCTCAGACCATTTGCTTCTCTCTTGCGTATGTTACTCTTTTCTCTCCACAATAGCTGAGATGAATGAATAAGGCTGATTGATAGATTGGCTAGTTTATTTTTAACTTGAGCTACTGAGGGACATTTATAAAAGCATCATAATTACTCTCTGCACAGATATTTAAGTTATAAACACTGTAACATTTGACTAGCAAGATAATGAGCTGTATCAGATAAAAATCTGATGCAGTATCTTAGGAATAAGTTTTTGAAGTATCAGACGCAGCAAATTAGTCACTTTTTAGATTCGTTCCCTTGGGAATAGGTTCTGTTTGTAAAAATGCATATCTGGTTTGCATCCAAAACACCAGATTTTTGGAAGGGTTGAAGTCATTGCTCGTCTGAGTTGTTGGCCTCTGTGCTGTACCCAGGTCCCAAGCTACCACGTGGCTGGTGGTGGGTGTTAGCAGTGGACTCAGGAGTGACAGTGACAGCAGAAGGCATTGCAATGCCATGGGCTATCACCACACTGTTAAATTAATTATGGACTTACAACCATAGAGCCGGTGTTCTGGGCAAGATCAGATCACAGGGTGCAACCTGTGTTGGTGTCTCATTGCTGCTCATGGCTTCTCCCAGTGCTAGAAGGAGGAGGCACAGGTACTGCCAGGTCTCGTCTCTGTCTGGTGGTATCATTTTAGTGGAAAAAGTGATTTCTGTGTTAGGGGCAGTGTCAGCCCAAGGCAGTAATGGTAGTACTGCTTTCGTGGACCAGCTGGGCTTTACAAGCCCAGTTTAGCTGTGGCAACACCAGTGTTGTGCACTTGCAAAGAGCCTATCCTGTTCACGTCTCCCTGCTCTGAGGACGTGGTGGGTAAGGATGACAGAATGTTCCAGGCAGATGTGCCTTCATGCAAGAGACCACAGCATTGCCATGGATGGCAACGGTGCTGCAAGTGTCAGGATGAGGCTAGTACCTTTTGAAGGCTGATGTTAGAAGGTTGGGGAGAAGTCGAGGGCAGCACAGGCAGCCCTTGGACAGTTTTCCCTGAATCTCTGGGTTATTCGCACTTTCCCAGACTGCCTTATTTGTGCCATCACCTCCTCTTCCCACTTCCGTATTGATCCTCTGTGCCAGTTCTCCTTTCTGAGTAGATCCTATTTACAGAGATGTAATGAAGTGTCCTGTTTCCAAATAAAATCCAAAACAAGCAGGAGTAATGGTTTGCAAATTCAACCACTCCCACACTGGTAATTTGCTAAAATTAAAACTTAATTAAGCCAGGCTCACTCAAAGGTTTTGCATAATTTAGTAGTCTGTCTTGGATAGCCAAGGCGCTGTACAGGCAGGCAGCTGAGCCAGGAGCCGGGTCTGTCACCCAGCTCTGGGGTCGGAGCTGTTACTTGGCACTTCATACACCTACTTCTTTTCATTCGTAAGATCTCAGAGCCACTTAAAGGACTGAGCTGGAATCACTGCCTCCCTTTCAGTGATAGGGAAAGCGAGGTCCAGAGAAAAGCATCAACTGTCCAGGCTAATGCTGTGAGTAGTAGTAGAGGAGAAACTGGTGTCTGGACTCCCTCATCCCTGTTTATGCCGTTCTCAGATTTTTTAAAATCAGATTTTTTAAAATGGATTATCACACAACAGCAGCATCTGAACTAGGACATATCTCTGCTGAGGAATGCAACTTGCATGTTAAGGTCACGTCTTGGGGGAGTACAGCACCTTTGAGCACAGGACTATTTAGTGTCACTTAGGGATGGCAGCCTGGGAGTGTGTGCAGCCAGGTCATGGTGTGGGTACCCATATGACTTGCTGCTATGGATTAGGGCTCCTTTGCAGGAGAGCACAGAGCGGGGAGAACTGCTTCCAAAGATCTTACAGTCTAGGGATGCAAGGCAGGTAGCAAGGGAAAGTGGAAAGGCTCGAGGTGTTGCGATGGAGCAGCAGCAATGGTGCTGGGGAGCATGTTGAAGCAAAAATGGATCTAGGGGACTGTACCATTTCTCCTCCCTGGGAGATGCCCTGTGAGAACCTGTTGAACTGAGAAGAAACCTTTGCACTCATGGTTATTTGGTTTCTTTTCTCTATTCTGTAAAGGAAAAGGAAGTTTTATTACTGGATTCTTTGCTGACTCTGAGAAAGCTTTGGAGAGTCTTCATGGTAGAAATGCCCAGCCCTCTTTCTGCTCCTGTGAAATAGCATTGGTCGAAGCGCCACTGTGGGAGGTTATCCCAGAATGGCTCATAACTGAAAACCGTGGCTTAGTCAGTGCAGTTTTGCTCTTCTGCTGGGTGCATGTACCCAGCTGCATCAGACACACCTGAGCACCCCTGCAGAGCAGTTTGAGTATTAAAGCCTGCCTATCTATCTATATATCCATCTATCCATCTATCTATCTATCTATCTATCTATCTATCTATCTCAGGTGTCCCACTGGTCACATGGGATGGCCCATGGGAACTGCCCAGGTGGGTCAGCACCATGAGGCTTTGAAGCATAACAGGGCTGTAGGAGTGTTGTTGTCTTTCTAAAGCCTTTGAGAGATGCTGCCTTGACTGCAAGGGATGGGCACGATAGTGGAGTTGGGTTCCTACAAAAGCAGGCATGAGCAGGGCTTACAGAGAAGGTGTCTCTTCTCTGCAAAGGGAGTACAGAATGAGAGAAGGAGCTTGGGAGGGAAACAGAGCAACCATTTAGATGATGATGCGTAGAGGGGGGCTCACCTCAAACGGAGGACCCTGAAATGCCCCACTAAAAGGGAAGGGAGCTTCAGGACTCAACGTCTGGACCATCAGCACAGAACAGGACACTCAGCACTGGTATGGAGGGGAGGGACATCAGCTAGTGATGAGGTTAAGGATCACCCAGAAGATGCTGGCTCAAGAGAAGGGGGGACAGCAACAAAAGCCTATGGGGGGGAGTAAAACCAAAGGCCAGCCCTCCCCTCCCCCTCACCCCATAGAAATCCATGGGGGGCTGGAGAGGCAGGTGAGTAAATCATGCTGCTCGGCTCCATCACCGCCGGGCTCTTCTTTGTGGACAGCACAAAGGCTGAGAGTGTTTTATTTTTGGTGCATGCGGGTGTATTTTGGTGTACGGGCCCCCCCCGGCCGCGGGGGGGAAGCGGCCGGGGGCGGGGACGGG
>NW_010401862.1:40982-41402 GCF_000710305.1 Buceros rhinoceros silvestris
CCAACCCCGCCCCAGCCAGACAATGCGGAGGGTGGGCTGGGGGAGGCTTTTGTCTCCCTGTTTTATACACTCTCTTTTCAAGGTGGGGAGGAGGGAAAGGGGCTGAAAAAGTTTTTGAATTTCAATCAGGTTTGGCTTTGAAAGCCTTTGGCTTTTGTTGCGCAGAGAGGAGGGGAGGTTTACATTTCAGCTGAGCCTGGTGGATGGGCGCTGGGGAGGCAAGGGGGGGGTGCAGTCACTTCAATGACATCAGTTTGGCTTTGGGGCTAGGCATCCAAAAAAAAAGTGTCATTCCAGAGCCTGCTTATTTGGCAGGCGCATGGAGAGGGTGTTGTGGGGTGGGGACGATGGGACAGTGCTGCGGCTGGTTTCTCAGTAGCTCCAAGACGGGCATGTCCATCTGAAGTGCCGGGTGTGAAA
>NW_010401862.1:41523-62052 GCF_000710305.1 Buceros rhinoceros silvestris
CAAAGCACGGGCCCCCCCCCGCCTAGCTTGTCCCCCCCACCTCAGTGGCAGCTTTGACTTGCGTAAGCTGGTGAAGAATGGACCCACCCATGCCTAGAAATCCGCCTCCTCCCTTCCTTCCCACCCCTTCTCCCCTTTTCTGAGAGGTGTAATGGAGCAGATCTTACAGGCAGCAGCTGCCTCTGCCCCTGTGCCTGCCAGCCCACAGTCCACTTTATAATATCAGGGTGAAGGGGGGCATGCAGTGCCTGGCGCCTCCCAAGATGCAGGGCTTGACTCTACTCTTCCCATGCAGTGCCATGGCTGCCACTATGGCGCAGGCATTGGAAAAGCTTGTTCGGCCAGATGCTGCGGCACCCTTCAGCATTCGGGTGACATGGAATTTCCAACCTCACAGCACCGTGACGGAGTGAGGGCAGCACATCACAACCTCCATGAGCTGGCTCATCTCCCTCTGCACCACACTCACCCTGTTTCCTGTGCAGAGCAATAGGGGATTACTCTCTCTGCATGGCCAGCCTTGGCCAGGGAGAGGTCTAGGGGAGAGAAGAATCACTCATTCCAGCTTGTCATCGTCTCCAGTAAGGTGTCCTTGCACATGGTGATACTGCGTGGTTCTTGACCCCCATCTGCCCATTGGAAGGGAGGACCTGTAGCAGCTCCCACAGTTGTATCAGATGGTGCAGATGACCCATCATCTTTTGTGTGTGGCCGGGTTTGACTCTCCCATTCAGCTGCAGAAGAGCTTATTTTCCTTTGTTTTGAGTAAAAGTAAGAAAAACACAAACCCACATTTACAAAAGCAGATCTAACCCTTCCTAACGTGGGCCATTCAGATGCACACTTCTGATAGTAAAAATCAAACACCAACTTCTCCTGACTGCTGCAGTTCTTTGTGGGACAAACCTGGAGCAAAAAACATGGAAGAGCTCATGGAAAGAGAAGGAACATGATTTCATATGATTATTTTCCATTTTTGAGGCAAATCCTGAGTCTTAAATCATGGGTACAAATTCTCAGGTCATAGTGGGACATTCCTGGTTTAAAGAAAATACAACCAACAACCTTTGATCAGAAACTTTTCGTGTCCCAGAGGTGTGTGTGCTGCCAGACCAGAGTGCCCTTGGTAGTGAAATAAGGTCTTCCTCTTGTACATCCTTCAGAAGCAGCAGAGCAAGGGGATGAGAGGGGGTCAGGAGCAGGTCTTAGTTCTTAAAAATGAGGATGTCTCCCATTCTACAAATATGAAGAATCCATCTCTGTTCCTCAAAAGTCAGGAGATCCAGAACTTCAGTCCTGCTCCAGGGGCAATGCCTTTTCTCATCACCTTTATTTCAACATAATTTGGGAGGAATTTCCACAACACAAAGAATGGTTTGAAATAAGTCTCATTTAATCCTGAATTTTTCTTTTATAGTTAAATCTATTAACAAATGGGGCAGCCAAAAGAAACCCAGTAGAACTCAGCAGGGGCCTGTCAGCAGCTGTGAGAGGGTACAGTCTGCGCGGGACAAGGTGTGCTTCTATCTTTCCGTGTTGTGTTTGTACATTTCTAAGCATACTTTAGCTTTGCCCCTGAACAGTACTTATGGATTACTAGATAAAAACTCACAATATAAATATTATTTCTTAAAGTAATCTTGTCATATGCCCTTTCTACCTGTTGCAGAGTTTTCTTCATCTTTGAAACAGTGTCAAAATTCATATTGATTGCCTTGAGAGATATAAAGTGGCTTCTCTGAGTCACTGTGATGCTTGGAGCAGGACATGATTGAATTTTTCTTGTTTTCAGTTGCTAATGTAGAGCCCAGCACCTTCAGCTGATGTCCATAGTGTCACCACGTCCATACTGAGCTGTAAGGGTCTGTTTTACAAATCAGTCAAAAGAAAGTGGTGGTGGACAAGGAAGATTCACCATCCCTTTCAGGAACTTCACCATAACCCAAGGGCACGCCTACAAAGAAAACGGTCTACTCCTACACTGGGCAGGCATTGCCAGTGGTTGCAGGTTGTTTATATTACTTATCATAAGGAACTTTGGAAATGACCCCAGGTTTTGGGAAAGATAGCGTACAGTGTCCTTCTTTCCACCCATGTGTCCATCACCACCTGTGGAACCACAAGGTGGAGGGTAGGAGCTGCTGTACCACTGTGGAGCAAGTCCTCTGGTGTGTGACACAAGGCTGGTGTGAGTCCGAGGTTAAAGGAGGTGCCTGTACCAGCCCAGGCTGCTGAGGGTGGTCAGGGTGGCATGGCCAAACCCACTCACACCCAGAGTGAGACAGAAAGGGAGCTTGTCAAGAGAGTGAGAGGTTCAAAAGAGCAGCAGGTTTTGGGAAAAACAGACTTTGAAAACAGAGATGTTGAGATGTTTGTGGATGAAGCTAGTCAGCCGACCTTTGAGGGCAGTTGTCAGCTCCTGGTGGGGCTGTGTGGATGCAGTGGCAAGAGATGGAGGTCAAGAGGATACATTCCCTTTGTCTCATTAACCTTAACCATGGCCGTGGAAACCCCTACTGTGACCCATATTTAGGTTCATGTTTTATTTTTGTCTACTTACATCTCAATTTAAGAGAGATGGGAGTGGATGTCTCCTCGTAGGGCACTCATTTCTGGCCTCAGTTATGTCCTGCAACCCTGGCTCCAGCAGCATTACACTGGGATTTATGCTGGCACGGCGGAGGTCAGAATCTGGCCCTGCCACCCCTCCTTCATCTTGTAGGAACCCTTCTGGTTTGTGGCTCGCCCAGGAGTACCATGAAACTCTGTTTCACTCTTCTCTTGTTTGAAAAAAACCTCACAATCTAATTTTTACTCCCTGACTGATCCCAGGGCCTAAGGTGCCACCCCAAAATAAAAGTGCATCCTCCCTTCCCCAGGTCCAGCAAAGTTGTTTTCCTCTGCCTCCTGCAGCGCAGGTTAAGCCAGTGCCAGCTCTGGTCTCGGGAGATTCCCTGCAACCCCCACTTGCCTCGCTCCGTCGCCGGCAGCTTTTTCATTATTTATTTAATGTCTTGTACCGTAAATAATGGTGACTTTATGGTTATTAGGAACGGGTTAAGGTACATGCGGGCAGCACCAGGCTGCCTTCAAAAGGAACAGGCCCGGCATAAAATGTTGCGATAATTGCTTTACTGCTGAGTGCTTGGTCTTTATTTTGTGTCCGATTTGTCTCTTAAGCCAGCGTAACATTCTCCCCGCTGCAGGAGAATGCAGAGAGCAAATTGAAGGTCTGAGCGTGAACAATGCAACATGGTGCACTGCTGGGTTTTTCTTTTCTTTCCTCTTTCTTCATTCCTCTCTCGACCTCCCTCCAGTCATCTCTGCTCCCCCTCCCCCTCCAGCCTCCTCTCCCTCTTGGCCTCTCTGGCTCTTCCACCTCTTGGCACCCTGTTTACGGCAGGTGAGATGGAAGGCAGAAAGCCAGCAGGTCTTCAAAAGCAAAGAAAAAAATATAACGGCGGAAAGTACCTTCTTATACAAAGCCAGGCATGTCCTGCAGCCTGAAATCCCAAGCATGTCCCAACCCAAGAATAACGATGGCTTTTCTGTAGTGCTCAGGATGCTCCTGGGTGCCGTGTCTGCTGGCAGTGGCGTGGCTGCTGCCCACACAGCGAACATGCCAAGGAGGAGGCAGCAGGGAGCAGGTCGTGGAGGCAGGTGCTTTTAAAACACAGCTCTCAAGGTGCCGGGGCCTGGGGAGTGTTTGTGTTGTCCTGCAGTAAACAATAATTACCTTGTTAGGAGTAATTAAATGTGGATTTGTGGGCCTTCCAAGGTGAGCTTCCCTTTCCCTCCTCTTAATCACGAAAGATGGCTGCGATTGCACTGCAGACAAAGGGAGCACCCCGGAGCAGGGCGGCCACCGTGGGTGCATCGGTCATGCCAGGGCCCTGGTAGCTGACCCGGCTCTTTTCCCACCCATATGTTCCTCCCTGACATGAAACCATCCGAACTGCTTTCTTCTGAGATTTATTTTTGGTGGGTAGGGGAAAGCGGAGTGCCAGCCCAGCTCCTGTGCGGCACTACAGATCTACACTGGGCTGCCTCCGTGACCTTCACAAAGATGCTCGCTTTTGCTGGACCTCAGTGATCCAGGCTGTGAAATGGCACCAATCTGCCTGATTATGAGTCTCCATTTAGTAACTATCCAGGAAATGCTGCACCAGAGGGACAAAGATCTGCTACGGAGCCTCCTGTCTCTCCTTTGCCCAGAGGCGGGTGGAAACGAAGGCTAGTTTCTCATCTAGTCTCTGGTTGTAGAAAAATCATTCCTTATCGACATGGACTCCTCTGGAATGCCTGGGTCTGCTTCATGTAGGAGAAACCTCCTCTGGTTGGAAAGTCAGAAGCTTCTTCGTCACGCAGTGTGTGCTGGTGTCATAGGATGGGGTCATGGGGAGCTGGCCTGATGCAGACCAGGTGAACAGCCCTTTCTCCACACCTTGCTCGCAGCATTAGGGCCAAGGCAATATTTGTTTAACTAAGAGGAAACAGAGAAAGGGGTTTGATTGTAAAAGAGCCCGCAGCCTTCTTCTGGATGCCTGGCCAGGAGTCTTCTGAGATGTTCAGAATCTCTCTCATTTGAGATCAGACCTGGTTTGGCCTTTCTATATCTTATCCACCCAGTATGGAAAATGCAACCAAAAATATCTCCCAGACACATGTCACTCATGAAAAATTTTGGTTTGAATTTTCTTCAGGAGTTAATATTTGGCCGTTACCCCAAGTGTAGCAGCTACCCAGCTGACAAGTTGGTATGTGCAAAAATTCCACTTTCTGCTTTGCCTCCTCTTCCCGCTTTAGCTAGGGAGATGATGCTTGCCAGGAATTAAAAATGAGAGTTCTACCTTCCCTGGGCCTCTGGAAAATAGCTTGATTAGCAGAGCAAATTATTACACAAAAGAAGGTTTTTTTTTTTCTTTGCAAGGATCCAGGAGTTATTTCAATCAGAAAGTGCTAATCATCAATTTAAGCTTAAGAATCAATGGGTTGTAGCCGTGGCAAAAGCCCAATCAATGCTGAAAATCTGACCCATGGAGAGGTTTGGTCCCCTTTCTCACACTCCCCACCTGCCTGCCTTCCCCCTCCCCTTGGCCCCTAGAGCAGCCACCACGTAATTAATAAGGCATAAGGGGAAATATGAATGAATTGGGTTGAGCAAAAGAAGGAAGAGCAGGAGGAAGGATTTGATCTGTGTATCTGAACAGCTTTAATTAGCTGGTTTTTAGTCTCTTTGGTTTGGTTGCTTGTTAGGGTAATCCAGTTAAAGAGGCTGCCTTTCATCTCTGTTAGACTTTTCTCAGCAGAGAGGGATGGGCGAGCTGCTCTGGAGCACAGGGTGGTGCGGGCGGGTGGGAGCCGAGGCCACCCCAAACCCCAAATGCGATTGTTCCTACAGGGCTGCCGCCTTTAAAAACAACTAAACCAACTCAGCTCCGGTGCAGCCCTCTAGCTAGCCACGAAAGTCAGCGGTAAAATGGCCAATGTGCTTCTCTGGGCTTAATGTGTCCTGTTTTCTGACCCCGAAACGTTTTCTTTATGAAAGGATCAAGTTGGGAGCATTGTCCCAGCGCCTTGAAAAGAGCTGCACAGAATGCTCTTTTGTGTTAAGTTGCCTTTTTTTTTTTTTTTTTTTTTTTCTGTTGAGCGTCAAGGTGATATTTTCAGGGAACTATGAGCAAACAAGATAGTTTCCTTTTTTTTTTTTTTTTTTTTTTGAGCCACTGCCTGCTGTGTTTTTTTTCCTCCCCCTCCCTTCTGCGTGATGGGGGGAGAGGCTGGGACGGACAGTGATACAGACAGAGACTGTCTTGATGAACCATCTGTGCCACAGTGTAATCCAGTGGAGCTGAAAAATTAAACAGCATTTTCAATTAACTTTCTCTCTCTGGCTCTTTTTCCTTCTTCTTCTTCTTGGGGAGAAGTTTTATTTTAACCCCTTGGAAGCCATTGAGATGGGGAGGATATTGGATGCAGGGGCAGGAAGGGCAGGGCACACGTGAAAACACACACCTGGAATCAGGACAGTGCCAGCAAAGCCCAGTGTCCTGCCTGGGGCAGGACAACTGGCTGAGTCAGGGGACGGTTCAGAAAGGCACATCGTTTTGGAATAAACGGGTCACAGGGGAGCTCTTCCTTACTCAGTTGGAAGAGTGCGTACTCCTTTAAATAACGACAATGGCAGGTTTTGTTTACTCTTGTTGATATAACTTGGGATGTGTTCATTATCTGTTTAAGTGGGGTTTTTTCTCTCTTTGTGTTCTCAGCGCTATCTTGTGGCGAGGAGTCCCAGGGGTTAACTCTGCATTGTCTATAACTA
The DNA here is from genome assembly GCF_000710305.1 of Buceros rhinoceros silvestris. Taxonomy (NCBI): domain Eukaryota; kingdom Metazoa; phylum Chordata; class Aves; order Bucerotiformes; family Bucerotidae; genus Buceros; species Buceros rhinoceros. The sequence goes on from NW_010401862.1 coordinate 47,846, forward strand.
TTGTCTTTTGTCAATTGTAAGAGGGTTCTGCCATTCATCTTCACTTCTTCATTTAAAGTCCTTCCTCCTTTACCCAAGAAAAGGTGTTGTAGGTGTTATTTTATTAAAACTAATCCTATTCCACTCCTTGTTTTCATATGTCCTTTGTGACTATTTCTATTTATTCTCTACCAGAAAAACTATTTTCATTCTCTTTGGGAAAAAGGTTGCTCCTGACCTCGGATGGTTCCCATGAATGCTTCTGTTTGCAGCAGAGGTGTGGGGGTTGGCATGGGACGCAGTGTCCCTGCTGCTAATGCCCACGCATGTCTCTCAGGTTGTGGTTACTGTGGCTTTTGGGGGGAGAATCCTGCTTTTTTCCCCATTGATGACGCTAGCTGTCCCAGATGCTCACTTGGGACTTCCTCTGTCAAAAGCATTTAGAAAGCCCAAAAAACTTGCCAGCCAGTGATTGGACCATTCCTATGAAGAAGAGAATTTGCCTTTGCAGGAGGCTCCCTGTGTGGGGTGTTTTCAATCGTGGCCATCTGAATACAGTTGAATTCTGGAACTGTTCCAGCAATTTGCCTGACACTGAAGCAGTGCTTTGCTCATCTGTAATCCTCGCAGCCATCCTACGGCCACTTTGAGGGACATTACTAATGTTTTGCCCTCCAGTCGTCTAGCTTAGCAGTTACAATAATCTTAGTACTATTTTGCTCTTACAAGCTCCTTTTACAGCCGTAGGACTCCCAGTACTTCACAAGGGAGACAAACCTCCTTAGTACTTTATTTTGAAGGAGTAATGAAGCGTGAGGAAGCAAAGGGAGTCACCAGAGGTATCCCCAGGTGACCATCATCATGGCTGAGTCTGACCATGGATGGTCCATAAGCTGCAAATACAGGCTGCTCCCTTGTTCTAGTGGAGTTGAGCTGCTGCTGTCGAGGCGGCTATCCAGCCCTATCGTTCCCACATTCCCTCGTTTGTATCTCCCCTGGGCCTGGGAACTTGAACTCTCTTAACCTACGTGCTGTACACATGTACAGACAGAGGAACTGAGACTCTTTTTCCTCCAGCTCACCTCTCGCCTCCCCGCTCAAGCAATTTGGCAACCTTCCTGAGCCCTCCCAGCTCCACACCCTCCTCCTCCTCAGCCTTCCTCCTCAGAAAGTTCTCCTCTCCTACCCTTGAAGAACAGCAGCAGCAGCTTTTCCCCAGCAGTGACTTCAGGGAAAGACCCACAAGAATGTCCCTATGCCTGTTTCCCTTGCCAGTGCTTGAACTGGGGGCATGGAGCCAGCAGAGGGGTGGCTGCAGAACCTGGGACACCTTTGTCCTTGGCTGCTGAACGCTCCAGGTCTCCATCCACAGCTGTGCCAGTCAGAGGCTGAGGAGAGGGAACCTTTGCTTCCTGTGAGAGCAACAAATCCAGGCAATCCCTAGACCCAGGCTGCTCTGTCCCTCTCTGCAGAAGCTGGGACAAGGTGTCAGTGAGCGACCATGGCTTCACCGTAGCCTTTGCATCTCTGCTTCAGACCTGTTTTTTTACACAGCTGGGTAAGACCAGGCAAAGCAAAAGAAATACCAGCCTTGCCCCAGTGTCCCCAATCCACTGACTTCTCCAGCCAGGAGGGAAGGTCGCTGCAGTGTGTGGGTACCTCCAAGCCCTCCACTGCAGCTCTAGTTTGTCATTTTTCAGGCTAGTGGACAAGCAGGGAGAGTTGCTGCTTGCAGCATCGTCCCAGTGCCCACTTGCCCTGTGTTTGCCGTGCCCCCTCCCCAGCCCACAGCTCCCTGGGGAGAGCAGCCCACAGGTCTCCCCCTCCACACAAGCATCCTCCCAGTTACCAGGGGCTGCTGCTGGCATGACAGGGGGGAAGAATACTCAGCAAATTGCTTTGCTGCACATCTTAAAGCAGCCCTTGATTTGATTTAAACAAAAACAAAAGGGGGCTTGGTGGAAAGCGGGGCAATTGGCGGGCGCAGGCCCTCTTCTCTGTCTCGCACACACAGGCTCGCATAAGTGACAGCTCAGTGGGCCGCTGTTGAGCGCTTTCATTGCACTGGCTCAGCCTTTTGCTCGGGAAAGCCAAAGTGTCTGTCACTGTGTGTGTGTGTGTCCCTGTCCCCCACCCCCCACTCCCGCCTTTTCTTTTGCTGTTCTCTTTCTTTCCCTCCCTCTCTCTGCAGAGGAATGGGCGAGACCTTTGCATTCAAAGGGAGGATGGCTCTGTGAGGTCTCACTGAGGGTGGAAATCGCTTTACCAGAGATGATGTTTCTTTGTTTAGGGGCAAATTGTGCCCCTTCGCTACAGCCTCAGAGTTGCCAGATGCTGTCATCTGCAGGGGGTCCCCAGAGAGGGGTGCAAGAGCCATGAAGGGAGAGGAAGGACTCTGGGGTGGAGGGGGGGGAGCTGCAGGCTTTAGCACTTTTCGGTGGGAGGCAGGGATACAAGAGGGGGCAGAGAAAGGTTTGGAAGATTTGCGCTTGGTGTCTGGGGAACTGCAAGTGAGCAAGGGCACAGGAAAGAAGTGCAGCTGGGTGGAAAGGACACGTGCTGCTTCCTCACATCTTGGGGCCGTGAGCTCCATGCAGTTGCTGAGCAGAGGCTCTGCCTGGATGCTTTGATCTGAGTTTCTGCTGTTATTTGATACCACATTAGATTCCCATGCTGCTTTCACCTTCAGTCTTGGCCAAAATGGTGCACTAGGACTGAATGAACTGGCATCAAGGGAGATGGATTGGGTATTGCATTTCAATGTGTCCCGTCGTTCATTATATTTGAGCTGTTCTGACCATACCCAGCTCTCATCGCAAGCTAGGGTAGATCCATCCCTTGGCTTTCACAAAAATGCAAGAGAGTAGGATCAAGAAAAGGCAGTGAACAGCATCAAGGAAGACACAGGATGCTTGGACTTGTGGCAACAAGTGTGATGGGACAGACCCTCTTGCTGCTCTCTCTGGAATCAGCACCCAGAGTTCTTTGTGCCTGAGTGCTAGGCATGCTGCAGACACTGCACTCACTTTCCCAGCATCCCAGAGAGAAGCAGGACTCAAGAGCACCAGCAGAGCTTTCAAGGATGTACCTAGCTGTCCTCTTCAGATGTCCAGCTATGCGGTCTTGGCTAGCTGTGGGCAAGCATGAATGTGTTTGGGATGACGCACCCTCCTGAGTCCCTGGACCAGGGCTGCTCTTACTTTTACAAGTGAGCAGCCCCCTCAAGCACCCATCCCTCATTATCCCTCATGAGCTGTCTGGCACTCTTGCTGAAATCTGCTCCAAGATATATTCATTGGTTGGTCTTGTGGGCTCACATTCCTGAGGACTCGGAGCATGGTTGTCTCAATCTCTCACAGCAAGTCATCCTTCCTGGACATGATCCTGCAGGCTCTGCTTTGATGGTAGCAGATGTCAGGGCCATGTGTGTCCAAGGACATTCTCAGATCGCTTCCAGGCTCAATGCTCAATGCTTCACTTTGGATGAAGAGGATGGTCGGTGTTTGGAAGCAGTCAGAATGGTTGCTTTAGCAGCAGATCTCTCTATGTAGCCCCTGGCATGAGGAGTGAGATGTGGAACATCGATATCAGCATGTGTGCTGCTCCTAGTAGTCTTTCTCTGTTTCTCTGTTCCCAGTGGCAGGGTCAGGCTTACCACAGGTCTGCTTTGGCAGAGGGAAAGGGAAGCAAGTATCTCCCCAGTGAGGAATGAGGAAAGAAACTTTTCTGGGTGATCCCGCAGAGTCCTTCTGCCAGCCCCGGTTTGATATGCCTCGGTTGTGCTGCACACTTTCTCTCGGTCCTTTTGGCAATCTCAGAGTTAAAAACTTTACCAGTTTCTTTCTTTCTCTTTCTCCCTTCCTTCCTTCTCAGAGTTGACAGGGGCAAAATAAAGGCTTTATTTTTTTTTAAACAATTTTGTTCCTTCTGGGAGTGATGGAGCGAGAGTGAGTGAAGATTATAGCTCTGTGTGCCGAAGACCTTCATAATGGGGGGAGAAGCAGTGACATAATGGGAACCTAATGGCAGTAATTGGCCCTGGTTTTGACAGGGCCTATATCACAGCTCAGGAAAAAAAGAGATGTTTAAAGTAAAAATTTACACAAAATTATACGGTTTGGGGGGTGAAAACGGCTGTTTGGTTTTTATCTCTTTTTTTTTCCCCATTCCTCTGGGGACATTGCCTCGCACTGTGTTTGTGTCTGTGTGTGTTTTCACATCCATCACTTAATCAAAGTCAGAATGTGGGTCCCTGAACAAGAGAGCCCTCTGCACAGCACCCAGGTTTTTAAAGCTCTGGGTCAGATGCTGAAAGCTGATGCTGCTGAAGTCTGCTTCAGGAGAGGGGGACGTGGGGACCCCGCTGAGGTTTTTTGCAAGGCTCAGCTGTGCCAAGGCTGGTGGCACAGGAAGGTGATGCGCATGGCAGGGTGCAGAAGCCAGAGCAGCAGAGGAGTGCTGTGGGCAGGGGTATCTGTTTCTCCTTGCTGTCCACACCAGCAAGTGAGATCTCTTCTACCTTTCTCCATCTCCTCTTGTAGGGGCTGTAAGAGCCAGTGCACACAGAGGACGGTGAAAGGAATGTACGTTCAGCGAACTGGGGGAAGGGTAGCGCTGTGTCTGCAGGCTGACTACTGGCCCCTTAGCCCTCAGCACACTGCGTTTTCTTTACATTTGCCTTGATATTCAGAGAGCAGAAGTCCACAACACCTCACCCGTTCTCAGACCCTGTGAACTTGCTTCCTTGAGTGTAGCCACAGCTCCCCTAGCCTTAGCAACTTGATCATCTCCCAAGATCTCTTGCTGCTCTGCTCCAGATTGTCTCTGCCTCTCTCTAGCACTGCGGTCCCAGGGGACAACATCCTTTCTTCAACATGGCCATGTCAACACTGGCCAGAGTAAAATGCTGGTCCAAGCTTCCTTTGCAGGCCTGGACCACACCGCGTGATTTGCATTGCCATGTCACAGTGCAAGCTGAGGTCCAGCTTGATGTCCCCTGCCATCACCCAGGTCTTCCCTGCTGCTGCAGCTTCCCTCGCACATCCTCTTGCTCGATAGGTGTCAGTCAGCTTGTTTTCCCTTGGAATAGCGGTGTGTGCTAATGGAAGCCTGTATACTGTAGTATTGCACTCTGAAGGCTCTTAGCCAGAAAAGAGCCACAGGCTTACAGATGTGATGGCAAACACAAGCTTGGAAGTGCAGCACCATGAGCATTTTCGTGTGTCTGTGCAATTTTATATACACTGCTTGGGAGGGAGACCCAAACTTGTACAAGACCCCGCAGGAGCCCTCTATTGTGCATATTATGTGGTGTAAGTGTGCTTATCACACATTATTCTAGAAGATACTTAGATGCTTCTAGAGTGCATTGAGTTACATATTCCTCTGTCTTCAAGCTGGATTTAGCACAAAAGGCTACTAGCCTCACGGACAAAAAGGTATTGAGCTGGGATGTGTGTCTGTGTATCGGTTTGTCAATTGAAAAAGTCCCGATTCCTTCACTCTCCTGACGCTAGGACCTTTAAGCGTGTCTAGTAAATAAGTTCAAGGCTCTCCGTGTCCATCAACCAATATTCTTCAAGGATCAAGGCAAAGAGTCAGCTTGGAAGCATAGCATGTAGAGTTATCCCATGGGAATGGCCAAAGGGGGCTTGCACAGATGTCTTGCTGCCATTCTGACCGAGCTGAAATCAGTAGATTTGCAGTAGTACAGTTGGAAAGAGACAAGGAGCTTAAAGCAAGATCTCTCAGTAAAAATGCCAGAGGGCTGCTGTTACACCTCTGTGCTAAGGGATCAGTAGTCATGTGGACCAGATGAGCAGAGAAATGGCTAATCTCAGCAAACACCATTCCCTGTGTAGCTGGGTTGGAAGTGGTGTGCCATAGACTGGGATGGTAACTGGGTTCACTGGGCACTTGGTGAATTTGCAGGCACCAGGTGGCCTACTCCAGTGTGATATTTTATGAATAAATAAGCGCATCTCTCCTCTAAGCTATGAGGAGTTGTCAGTTCTTCAGCCTAGGCAGTTCAGAGTCACAGCACAGAAGCTCTGTTCTAGTCCACCAAATCCACACAGATCACCTACTGCTGTCGTCTGCCTGGGGAGGGCCTTTGCTTGGTCCTTTGCTTCGGCAGCTGTCTCAGCACCCCACACCTCCCAGAGGGGACAGAGAATAAGCTTAACGCCAGTTTAGAGTTGGGAATGCGAAGTCCCGATGCCTGTGCCTCTGGATGGCTGTGGGGAAGGGAAGTCCTTTTAACACTGAAGGCTCAGTATAGCCATAACTCTTCAGTGCTCTTGCTTTGCTTTACTCTGGGGTGCCTCTCTGACCACGCCACTGCTGAGCTTGTGAGCGTGTGTGTGTGGATGTGTGTGCTTGCACCTGACTGACCTTAAACAAGTGTGCAAAAGTCGTTTGCCTTCCCAGCTCAAAGGCAACAGAGCTGCTGGGGACCTTGGGGGCAGGGGGAAGGCAACATCTGTTCGAAACCAAACAGTGCCTCCTGCTAAATGGCCTAGAAAGCTCCTGCAAGCGTGGTCCTGGGTGGAGACTACAACGCTGGGAATGTTTTGTCTGGAGGAACTAGGATCGGAGGTGGGTGTCCGTGGGGGCTCCCACATCCTGAGAATGAGCCACATCTGGGGAAGTCGTTTGGCTGGTGCTGACGATTCCCCAAGCGCTCTTGGCTCTAATGACTCGTGATGCCGCAAGAAGTGGCCCTGTAATGGCCATTCCATGCTTGGCCAAGGGGCGCGTGCTCTGCCCCCGCACCAGTATGTTTTCTCATTCCCACTGGGGACCAGCACCTTCCGCTCTCCAACTGCCCCAGACAGAGCCACCTGGAGACCTCAGTGCCTTTGGGAAGGGTCTGGGGGATTTGCAGGTTGCAGTAAGGTGTACTTCTGGTGAACATCCAGGTGTTTGTTCTGACTCTGCTGTATCCATCACCAGTACTAGGCCAGCATGAATTCTCCCTCCATGAGGTGGGTTCAGAGGTGCCAGCTAAGCTAGGCACCTTGGATGGAGACCCAAGAGCATTAAGCCAGAGGCCCTGCTGCTTGTAATGGGAAGGAGGAGGGAAGCACCCTGACCCTGGAGCAACAGTCGGCTGTTTCAGTGCCTGGGAGCTGGGTTTTCAGTGAGGATGCTGCGTTGCATTGCCTGTCGGAGGGGTGGCCAAGCACCAGAACACCGGCACCAGGCTTGCAGGCTGGGACTTACTTGGGACTGAACACCCTGAGGCATGGCCCTGCGCTCACAACCCTCTTAACATGCAGCCAAGAGGCAGTGATGGCGTTTGTCCCCTTGTCCCTGCCCGACAGCTGCTGGGCATTTCTTCATTCAGAAATGTCCCTGCTTTGGACCTTGCACTCTACACACAGCTTGTAAAGACCCAGGCCTTCTTGGCAGCCCAGCATCTGGCCAGGCCTGCCCTTTGGCCATTTTCAGCTCTGCTCAGAAAGATGAATTGCCATGGGTGGGAAATCTGCCCACAGGACTTGCACTGCTGGAAAGCAAGTAAGTCATTAGTTTAATACAGCACCTTCCTTGCAACAGTGAGTGGAGCTCAGTTCTCCTTCTCAGCAAGGGTTTAAGCACTTTGGGGTTAATTCCCCTCCAGCCCTTGTCCCACTCATTAATAGACTTTGGTTTTTTCCCCTGGCTGCATGGCAAAGCTAAGCCAATGTTCCCTTGACTGAAAGTTGCTTCCTGCGGTGCAGCTTTTCTGCTATCCAAGTATTATCAATAATCCTCCATGGGATGGTTTTGGTGGGCCTCAACCCAGTTTGTAGTGGCCTTGGTGGTATCCAGTAGCCATGCTGCTGGTGCAGCTTTTCTGCTATCCAAGTATTATCAATAATCCTCCATGGGATGGTTTTGGTGGGCCTCAACCCAGTTTGTAGTGGCACATGTACATGGTGGCAGGGACTCTCTCCCATTGTTAGCCTTGGCACAGAGGCAGAAGCCCAAGAGGGGCCAAGGAGAATGAAGCTGGTGCCATGCAAAGTGTGCGTCCTGGCTCTCCTGCAGCCTCTGAGGCTGCTGCTACTGCCCCTGCCAGGCACGTGGGGCTGGCACAGGGCTGACCCTGCCATTCTGCTTCAGCCTCTCTTAACCCTGGATAGCAGAGAGTACCACGGCAGAGCTCCAACAAGTCATTTTGTGTGCAGGCACAGTGTTCTCCAGGCTCCAGCTGTGGTGAAGAGGGATAGACACACAGGGGCATTGCCTGGTGGCTGCTCTGGTACCTCCACGGGCTTTGTTTGGTTGCACCAGTTTCAGGGTCTGCTGCAGACTGCACCCACCCTTGGTGTCTTAACAGTGTCCAGATCTGACTGTTCCCTTCCAGAAATAGACCTGACACTGTCGATCATCCCCTTCTTCCTCTCCTCCTGCCTCTGGTGTGGCTCCCCTTCCTTTTGTGGGTTCCCTTGGTGCTCTCCTGCTTTCCATCCAGACCCTGGTAAAAGATTCATTTTCACACCAAACCAAATGCAAAGCCCAGACAGCAACAGCAATGAGATTCACGTACGGATTCGGGCCACTCGCAGGGCCCAGTTCCTGTTCAGCTCCGAGGGGCCGCGTCCAGTACCCCATCCTGGCAGGAGCCTGTCCGCCATGCCGGTGGGGAGCAGGGAATTCCCTCCCCCTGCCCGCCTTGCGCTCATAAAGCCGCAGGTGTGGGATGTTTGTTATTTAGTCTACAGCCTGGTATGTGACAGCTTCTTTTCTACTCGGAGTGGTTTCAGATAATTAGTACATTATGATTCCCCCACCTTGAGTGGGGGAGAGAGGAGGGGGCAGCCCACCCTCAGACTACTTGTAATTTCACATCCTGTGTTTTATGGACCCGAACTGTTCGGGGCGGGGAGTTGGATGGGGGGGTTGTGGGGGTGGATCAGAGAGCAAACAGCAAGTCCTTCCCCCACCTTCACCACCAACCAAACCCTGGGGTTGTTAGAGAGGCCAAATGTTATTTTGCAGAGTTGCACCAACTCAATTCAGAGATGCTTGTTTGCCTTTTTTTTCCTCTTTTTTTTTTCCTTTTAAGGCTTGAATACCTTAAAAAGGGAAGAATGAAAAACAAGATGCTCTTTCTCTCAGCCTGTCCATGCTCCCCTCTCTCCCTTTTTATTACACGCTTATCGCTTCTTTCCCTCCTGCTTTTGAAATTGATTTCCTTTCCTTTCTCCCCTATTCAGGGCCTAAACGCTGAATGTTCGATATTTCATTTGAGGCCGCTAATCGCATTACCACCCTTGACGTTTTACAGATATCATATTATGGGCGCAAATTTGGCAAATTATTAGCGTTGTAATGTATAGCTTGTCAAAGGTATTTAAGACACTAAGAGCCCTGGGCTTATCGGGGTTAGCAGAGAGCTCTCGTTGAGCTTTTGAAATGCAGAGAGCTGGTTATAAAACACACTGTGACTCTCTTTTCAGCTTGTAAAAAAAAAAAAAGAGAGAGTGCGAGAGAGAGAAAGGAGGGGGAAAAATATCATCCGTCTATCAGGGGCTTCCAGGGCTGATAACAAGCAAAATTCTTCTCTGTGGGTTTCACTGGAAATGTGAGAAGCTTTTAAAACATTTCACAAGCTGTCTGGGAAAGAGGAAAAATCTTTATTGAAAGGATGTAGCAATCTTTTTACTGAGGTCTATTTATCTCCTGGGAACAAGCTGTAAGTAGGAGTTCCCCTCTCGGTCATCAGAGGGGTTTGGGGCGGGAGACGGGGGTCCTCCAGTGCTCCTGCACTGTCCCCTGCTGTGACTCCTCCTGGCCAAGACTGGGACGCTGGTGGCTGGAGGTGGGTCCCAGCAGCCCTCCTTCACCTCGCTCGGCTGGGATGCTCGTTGCCGCGTACCGTTAGGCAGCCGGGGTGGGACGCAGATGCTGCTGGGCCAGCCGCAGGAGAGAGGGTCCAGGGAAGCCCCTTCCCTGGAGCCTCAGCGCAGCTCCTGGGCAGGCAGAGCAGGTCGGAGTTGGTGTTGGCATTTGCTCAGTGACCCTCTCTCACAGGGAGGTGTTTCCTCTCCAATCAGTTTATTAAAATGGTTTTAAGTCCTTTTAAAGCCCTGTGGGGGATTTGTGCCTCCCCTCAGTGTGGAGACGTGAGCGTGTGTGTTTGCCACTCTCTTTTCATACTGAGGGAGGAGGGAGCATGGCAGCGCTGGGTCACATTTTGCTCCCAATATTGTGATGCTAACAAGCTGAGGAGTTTGTCAAGGCGAAGTGGGGCTCGGGCAGGACCAGGGAGGGGGTGGTGGGGTTCACTCCCTGCTGGCAGCAGAATGGATATCATGCGCCTTATTACGGAGTTGGACAGACAGAGCCCCACCACTGAGAGCTGTCAGTCCTGCCTCCGCTTGACAAAAACAAGCCATAAATAAGCAAATGCTTCACAGCAAGAGGGCTTGTGTGTGTGTGAAAGAGAGGGTGAATGGCTGTGTGTGAAATACCCGGAGCGGGGCGGGGGGGCTGCATTTGTAACCCCTGTTTTTAAGAGGGAAAATGGGTGGGATTTATGCCACGGGGTCTCCACAGAAGAGAACACGTGTCTTCATATTGCCCTGCTTATGTGTTTGGAAACATAACCTTGTGTACACCAGGCAGTGCACAACTGGGTGAAAGTGTGCCAGCACAGGGTGGGTGTAAGCACAATTGCAGCGGTTTGTGTTTGTGAGGCTGCACCATCAGGAGAGCTATTTTGGGGGCCCTTCTCGCAGAGGTAGTTCCCTGGGATGACACAGTGGGATGCTGAGATTGGTAGAAGCTTTGCAAGTACCTGTTGCATACACGTGGGGGCCTGGCTGCGACGCACACATGCTGGGAAGATGCAAAGTGGTAGGTTCAGGGAAATGTGCTTTTCGGAGCACAGAGCACCTGTGAAAAGAGCTGAGCATGGAGATGGGCTGTGCACAGGCATGGGTGAAGTGTCCACAGTGTTCAGCAAGCTCTGCCAGCACCTGTGAAGGTAGGAGAACATGCAGCCCGTAAAGGCAGAGAGCCTGTCTTGTTTGGGGAGAAAGCGTCCATAGCCTTGTCATAGCTTTTCTAAGAGAATGTCAGTGAGAGCCTGTACTCTTGCATGTGCCTCGGGAAGGCTGCAGCATTGATCTGTCACCCATCCCTCCTGGGCTGAAGCAGGGGTTGGCACATGATGCCCTGTCTCTGCTGATGCAGAGTTTTCCTGGCAGCCTGGAAGCCCCATCCAGGTCCCTTCTGCTGTGGGTGCTCTGCCATCCATATCCTCCCAGCAGCTTTCAGCTTCTTCTCATTTTGTGGTGTCCCAGGGGGTTTCCAGCGGAGGTGTAGAGCTCACATACAGAGCACTATTTGGTCCTCAGTTTGCTGTTCTTGTTCAGCATTCCTGGGTAGCTGGGAAGTAATGCATGGACCCTTGGGGGGCACAGACCATGGGCTGCAAATCACTGCACCCTGCCTACGGCTCTCAAAGAGTTCTGTAACTGCCCCCATGCCTGCTGGAGGGTAGGAGATGGTGTAAAGCTGTGAACCTCCTGATTTTCATGATTTTCACTGCAATACAGAGCTCATGCAGCAAGTTTTGGGGCAGTGCTAAGAGCTGGAAAGGCAGAAACATCAGCCACAGGGCAGGCAGCAGTGCACAGACCTGAGGGGTGCTGGGCAGCGAGGTTTGTCCATCTTTGCAGGCTCCCAGAGCAGCGGTGGGAAGTAGAAAATGCAGCAGGATTTGAGGAAGGGGTCTGTATTGGATTTGGCTCCTCTGAGGGATTTGCCTCATTGCAGGCAAATGTGCAGGCAAGCCCTTTCCACGTCAAGTGGAGCTACTTTTCTATCTCGTATGACTGGCCATGGTCGGAAGGCAGCAGGAAAATGATACTGCCCCGTCACCGATTGGTTTCTGTTGGGTTGAAGTCCATCCAGGGTTTCAGACACATTTGCCTAACGGACAGAAGTTTGTTTGATTCGAGCCCTGGGCTCCCTTCCCCTCTCAGCCTCCTAAGGATGCGGCATTCACCCTCTCTCTCGTATGAAATGGCGCATCGGTAAGTGCTACTTAAGAAAACACATGTTCTCCCCCTTGAAAGCAGCCCCCCCACTCCCCCCTCACACCAACACCTTTCTTTATTCGACCCAAACCTCACCAAGGGGAATTTGCAACAACTGCGGTGATAAATCCGCCCGCAGATAATTGGCAAGAAAACAACACTTGTGCAGTATATAACGTTTTATGGTTGTTTCATGTACTTTATTATAATACTAATGAGCAGTTATATATCAGGAGCTAACTGCACGCCGGATTAGCTTGTTAGCATGATATGAAACGGCAGAGCAAATAGTCCAGTCCCCCTCACCCGCACGCCCTCCCCCTACCTCTCATTCCCATTTGCACTGAGTAATTAGTATGCAAATTAGACCCCGGGACCACACAAGTTCTAGTATATTACAAGGGCTTTATTATGCTCTTGTGAGTAGATGATGGAAGCGGCCCATGACAGTGTTTATCTCACTACCTCTCTCTCTTTTTTCCTCTCTCACATACATTGGCAGAGAGTAAACACACACTGAGCTGGGCCCCGTACCATTATGACTCCCTGAAGATGCCACCAGCTTGCCTTTATCCCGACGACTGGAGTTAAGAGCCTCCTCTGGAAACACTATAACAATGATGTTAATAATAATAATAACCCTGGTGATGATGGTGATGCTAAGAGCAGCCTTGGCTCTGGCAGTCATGGTGATGATTGCAGGAGCAAGGAGAAGGATCAGAGTGAGTCAGAGTGAGCTCTTTGTCACCTGGGTCATGCTGCAGAGGAGCAAGTGCTGGCCTCAGTTTCCAAATCTGCAGGTTTATCCTGCTTTCTTGTAGCCCAGGACTACAGTGTGTTCACTGCCTCTGGTGTGTGATGCTCAGAGCAAAGCATCTCCTTAGGCTTTGGCGATTTCCAAGCTATTGAGAGATAGATCTCAGCTGAAGTTTGCTTCTGGGTTCCTTTCCTCTGCTGTTTTCTGTATACCTTACTTTGTGTCTCTTCTTCTCTTTTCCCCTTTCTTTCTCACTGGGGTGGTCTCTGTCTTCCAACGGTGTATCTGATGATGGACAGACCTCCCTGAAGTTAGGTGCTTTCCACTTAAATCAGGCTGTAACACAGCAGCAGCAGCAGCAGCAGCTTCTGCCTCTCCTGCCCGTATGACTCAGCTGTGCACTGAGGTACAGTCTGAAGTTGGTCTCCGTGGCCCGCTGGTGTTCTGTTGGGATGTTGGACATGGTGCCACGGGGCTATACTCCTGCCCATAACAGCTGAACCCACCAACTTGGGTGCCCAGCACTCTAGTGAGCTATTATTCTGGTTGTCATAGCTAGGGCTGATGCCCATCTGGTCACCTGGGTGTGAATGCATACAGTGTCATTCCCACCCCTGACGCAGCCCGCTCTCTTCTCTCCAGGTCTGAGATCTGGTGTCTCACTTAGTTGGGGTCACCCTTTGGGTTAAGGCAACGAGGAGCCACTAGGGGTGAAGGAATGTCATGAATCTCAATGAAACCTCATCCCCACATCCTGGACCCCTGAGGCATGCAATCACCTCCACAAACGTGTCAAGGTCCGTCTCATACACAAGCAGGTTTTTGCCCAGAGGTTTTCTATTAGCAAGTCCTGAGTGTGAAGCTCTTGGGCTTTGACCAAAAGAAGATGTTGTATGGGGGAGCCCATGCACTCTGAGGAAGTACAACCTCCCATGGTCACCATAGTGCTTCTGGCGGTGTCTGGGACTTTGTGAAGGTGCAGGGAAGTCAGCTGATGGGCCTGGGGTGGGGGCAGAGAGACCTGGATTGGCACCAGGCTCTGTGCTGAGCTGTCCATGGGGCAAGGCAAGTATGGCAGGCATCAGGTGTTAAACCGTCTCTGGGGAGCTGCCTTTTGCCGGTCTTCCTTGTGTGTGGAGGGGGGTTGCTGCCAGCATTTGCTTTGGTTTGTTCCCCTTTGGATCGAGCTTTTTCTCACCCCAAGAGCTGACCATCCTGGATGTTCGCTGTTCTGGAGGACAAAGAGGAAGGGGAAAACTGAGGGATGGATTGCTTTTCTGGGAGGCGTCTTCTCCGGGATTAATACTGAAGAACTTTGTGCAAAAGGAGAGAGATCCTGAATTCCCAGAGCAAAAAAAAATTGGCCACATTCATTCTAAGCATAAGCGAGGGGGGGGTGGGGGGGAAATCTGTAGAGGCGGCAGGTTTTTTAAAAG
>NW_010401862.1:62168-62405 GCF_000710305.1 Buceros rhinoceros silvestris
AGCGCTGAAGTGCCCCACACATCACGCCCTGACAGGCCCTGATGTTAGCTCCCGGAATGGATCACAGGAGACTCATTAGAAAAAACAAATATTATCACACGCTGAAATGATTTATGGAGAAAAATGAAAAATTTTGTGTTGTTGCGTCCTCTCTCTCCCGCTCTCCTCCGCTTTCGCTCAGGGAAGTTATTTATGGCAGCGGGCCCTTAACAAGAGAAAGGCAACGCGCCGAGCCGC
>NW_010401862.1:62549-62857 GCF_000710305.1 Buceros rhinoceros silvestris
AGCCGCTCGCTGCTGCAAACTGCCTGCATTTGATTTTTATTAGCGAGTTAAAACTTCCTTCTTTTCACCTCCCCCCTTCCCTCGCGCGCCTTTATTATCCCGGACTAACTGAAATGCATTTTAATGCCTACTACTTGTGCTTTTAATAGTGATCCTATCGCCACCCCAGCAGCACATAAAGTGACACTGGCGGGGGAGGAAGGGCTGACAGACAGCCGGGCAGACAGGAAGGAGTTACGGGCCGCGTGTGCTCCCTCCCCGTCTGCTCGGCGGCGCCGATACCTTCCCAGGAACCCGAGAGGCGTTTT
>NW_010401863.1:0-316 GCF_000710305.1 Buceros rhinoceros silvestris
CCCGCCCCGCGCTCTGCTCAGCCGCAGCCAGAGCAGGCACCGCAGCCCTGACCTGGAGCCTCAGGGAGAGGGGCTTCTGGTGCAGCAGGCGCTGGTACTGGATCAGCCAGTAGTTCTCCTGCTTGGTTTCGCTCTTTGCCTCCATTTCCAGCTGGAAAACAAACTCATTCATCCCAGAGCCCACGATAATGTTGCACGTGGTGTTTCGGGAAGCCTGAGCTGGACGTGTGGGAGGAGAGACCAGCAGCCTGGGCTGTGAGGGGCCAGCTCGGAGCACTGCGAGGGACGCGGCTATGGTGGGACGGGCATCTCGGGC
>NW_010401863.1:595-2204 GCF_000710305.1 Buceros rhinoceros silvestris
TTGCGGGATCGTGCTCACCCCTCCCTATATGCCCTTTCCTGACGGGGGAGGTTGATGGAGATGCTGGTGTCTCATGATGCACAGGGGAGCAGCACTGTGTTCCCAAGAGCTTCCATCAGCACGTTCTGAAGTTAAATCAGTCTCTGGATCCGGACACAACCCTCAGAGCCCTCCTCCGCTCCCCTTTATCCCGTGATGATCCATGACTCCCTCCCTGCAGCCAGCCCACGCGCTTCCTCATCCACAGCCCCTCCTCAGGGCCCTTTGTTACCAGTATTTGTCGCAGTTCTTCTTCCCTTTGCTTCTTCTCTTTGAGCAGCTGCTGCAGCAGGTAGCCGAGCGCTTGGCGTTGCTCCGTGATCACCCCCTGCAACAGAAGGTCTCTGGCATCCACAGCTCCACCGCAGGCAGCCACCCCGTCCCCGTCTCCAGCAAAGCACCCACCATACCCCCCCAGTCCCAGCAGTGTGGAAGCCTTGCGCTCCACGGCCCTCGGCCCAGCTGAGGGGACATTCGGAACCCTCTCCAGGCAGCTGGCACGGCAGACTCAAGCTGTGCCCATTTCTTCTGGTCCTGCGCTGACCACCACCTGGTGGTGCCAAGCCCCAGCCTGCGCTGGTCTGCAGCAGCAATTCACCACTCCACCAGAAGTTCAGTCAACGGCCCTGCAAGCGTTCATGGGCCCCCTCCTTAACCGAGCAAGACCTGGCACTAGGTCTAGAAGCCTGCAGGGATGGAGGACCTGCCCCGGCCTTTGGGAAGCTTGTCACTGGGCTCTCACACCAAGCACCACCGGTACCAGGGCAAGGTAAGTCACTGGGAAAGCAGGGGTTAACTGTCTCAGGAACGTCAGACCCTGCGGCACCGCTGCACGGTTCAGTCCCAGCGAGCTGGTATCTGCTGCAAGGATCGTTAACGGGGCAGCCCCAGCACCACGGGCACCAAGGGCTTCAGCCGGCCCCGGACAAAGGGCCGAGGGTTCTGTCAGAGGCTGCTCTCCCAAAGGAGGGCGGTGGGGACCTTCCCTCACCAGCATCTGGACCCCATACAGTGACAGGGTCCCCCGTTTGAGGAGCAGGGGCCTCTGGCAGGCAAACCCCACCATCAGCCCATCAGAGATGCTTTGCCCCGACAGAGGTGGGACGGCTCTGCTGCACCATCGCCTCCACAGAGGTGAGAGGTGACAGGGAGCTGCTCCAGAGGAGAAACCCAGGCAGTGCAGCTGACCCTGAGCTCTCCTGGCCACCCGCCCTGCGGACAGCTGGCCGGGATCGCTCTATCCCGGACAGACCTGGTGCGGGAGCCGTGCAACCGTCTCCCTTTCCCAGGGAGCTTTTGGTTCTTCCACTTTCCAACGATCCATCACATTCACTACTGAAGCACCTGTATGTGGGGGGAAGGAGCAACTATCTGCTGCACAGGAGGCACCAAGCACGACCACAGAAAAGCTTCTGCCAAGCATTTTGTGGGCTGGGGGGTTCAGTCACAGCAGGGAATGCACAGCCACACTCCCCTGGAGGTCCTGTGGTCATCAAAGAGGAACCACCCACATCACCTGAACTACGTCTCCCCAGGGCTCCTTCAGTTTGGGGCTGTCCCCCACCACCAG
>NW_010401863.1:2357-4578 GCF_000710305.1 Buceros rhinoceros silvestris
TCCAGCACCGCAGCGGAGCTGCAGGAGTGAAGGCAGCACAACCCAAACCCTGCACCTCCAGGTGCCCAGCGCGGGGCTCGGGGGCAACCCTGCCTCTGGGTGCTCTGCTGGTGGAGGGTGCGTGGTGTTTGCGACGGTTTGGGGCTGACTGCAGGGGTGACCTAGCCTGGCAACAGCGCACACAAGAGAAAGCAACAGCGCACACAAGAGAAGAGCTGCTGCAACGGCCTCACAGCACCGCTGAGAGCCGAGCTGCTGGCGCCGAACTGGTGCTCCTCGGCGTGCGGCTGCGGGGGAAGCCAGCCCACCGCATGGAGGGATGGTGCGGCACAGCGGCCCGGGGGACAAGGCTTAGAAATGAGGGAGAGAGCTGGCAGCCAGCGCTGGCCGATACTTCAAAACCAAACACAACGCAGCGACGTGAGGACGCACGCGATGCGGGGCGGGCAGGACAGCCAGCAACTGGATCGCAAAATCCTTCCCCACCCAGCAGAGCTGGAACTGCCCGCTGCTATCTGTCTGTCCCCCGAAAACGCATCAAGCTGTGCAGGAGCAGCAGTGGCATCCCACGTTCCCACGGCAAAGGGGGTTTCGTGGGGTCCTGCGGGTAAGAACCCTCCGACTGAGCATAAAACCGACTGGAAACTGCAAGGAGCAAAAGAGACAAGAGAAGCTTTTGCGATCCCAGAGCAGAGCGAGGGTGGGGGGTGCCCCAGAGCCCTACATACCTGCAGCGTCTCTGTGTCCAGTTCTTGCCTCTTTAACTCCAGTTGTGTCAACTGCAATAACTCTGTTTCTATTAATTTAATCTAAACAGAAGACGAAACATTTTTTACTGACATTTGAAATGACTTGAGTTTAAGCTCTGTTAAAACGAGGTCTAACCGCTGCCCTGGGAGGGACGGCACTGCAGAGCCGCCCAGAAGTCTGGGGAACCTGCTCGTGCCCTTCTGTGACACATGCTCTGGGGTCGCTCTCGCCTGAGGAGCTGTGGCCCCGCTCTCTAACTGCCTCTCTGCTCTAAACCCCTCCTGCTCCAGTCCAGAAGCACATTCCAATCAGTTTGTTCGGTCAAACCTTTTGCAGCCGCTCTGGACGGCAGCGACTGATTGCGAAAGTCCTCCTAGCCCCACCGCTCAAACCAGAGATTAGCTGGGGCAGAGTCCTGGTTTCTGGGTGCTCCAGCAAATCCCATAACACAGGTACTGCTTCAGGTGGGGCAACTGAGACACAGAGAGGTGGAGGGAGTTGCCCAAGATCCCACAGCAAAGCCAAGAGGAGAGCCCGGCTCACCTATCTGCCAGGCCATCGCCCATCCCCAGGCCACGCTGCTTCACGTGTGCTGCTGACCACCAGATCCTGCCGCAGGAGGCACCCAGGGCTGCTGCCCCGCAGGGGGCTGGGGGCTGGGCCGCATCTCAGGGTATCAGGGAACAAACTCCCTGTGTTTCCAGAGCAGCTGTGAGCAAACTGCAGGGCTCTTATTGATGAACTCTAGCGATGGAGAGTTGTTAGACTCATCTCCTGGACGGTCCATGCACCATCCACAGGCTTCTAGCAGAGATGGGTCACTGAGTCACACTCTTAAGTTTATCCACCAACTCCTGGCCTGCGACTGAGTTCTGCTAGTGTCAGATCAGGAGAGAGAAGATTCTGGAGCACTGTGTCATCACTGCCACCCATCTTTGTGCACCAACCACCGCTGCTTTCCCCATCAGCTCTCCCTCTTCCCCCTGACTCTCGATTGCACCTCCTGCGGAATGGAGCTCAGAAAGGCGGGCTGAGGATGGGGAAAAAGGTGAACGTATGGCTCAAGGTGCAGCTCTGATGCGCCGGATGGAGATGAGGTGGACTCGTAGGAACAGCAGCCTGGCCAAGAACACAACCTGGAGGAAACCCAACTGCCACTGCAGGTCACCCCATGGAGCCAATGCAGGTCTGTCCTCTAGTGACCGCTCCCCAGCACTTCACCCATGCCAGCACCGAGATGACGGAAGCAGCAACAGCCACCACTCCCTGGAGTCTAGACCCTGCATTGCCTCTCCCTCCTGTGGAGCTGGGAGACTGTAGTTTAACCAGCCAGCGCTGCCCAGCGCTGTGTCACAGAGCTCTTGGCAAGGCAGGAGCTCTTCATTTCCTCCAGACCCTGCTCTGTGCTCGCAGCGCCTTCATCTTCCACAGGAGCATCACATCGAATGGCAGGACAAGGCGAGGACCGGGG
>NW_010401863.1:4671-13769 GCF_000710305.1 Buceros rhinoceros silvestris
GCATCACAGCGAACGGCAGGACAAGCTGAGCAGCTGGTTGCTCTTTCCTCCGCTGCTGACTCACCTGGTTCCTGATCTGCCGGTGCATAAGATCCTTCTTCACCTGGAGAGCTTCGAAGGCAGCCTTCTGCATCTCGATCTAGGGGACAGACAGCATCCTGCTGAGTGAGGTTCCTGATGCAGCTCCAAGTGGGCTGAAAGCTCTCGCAGCAACTCGTGTACCAGCACCTCGACAGCGCTTACTCTGGGCAACAGCGTCCTGACCACACCACGACTGAGATCCCTCCGTCCCAAAGGGTAAAACCCACTCGAGAGACAGAGACAGAAGCTACAGTCGTGTTCTTCAGACACACATTTGGAGCATGAACCCACCGCTCACTTTCAGCAGCGCTGAGCACCCAGGCTGTGCGACGGGGCGCCGCTGCCCAGCGCCTCTGAAAAATGAGCTGCAGAGCTCCCCAGTTCCAAACGCGGCACTCAAAAGGAGCAGAGGCTTCGAAAAAGGCTGCCTGAAGGCAGCGTGCCCCAGGTCAGCCAGGAAACCTGCCAAAAAGACAGGACTTGTGTCTCAAAATCCTCTCTACTCATGGTGAGACCAGTTTAGCTTCCCAGGGGCTGCGCTGCTGTCCTTTCTGAAAACCTGCTGCCTGGTTAAAAAATAAACACCTGTTTCTTCCACCCACCCAAGCCAGTTTGTTCGAGTACCAGATGCTCAAAGCTTAGCACACGATGTTAAATACAGTAATTTCAGCGCACAGTAACTTTTGCTCCTGCGGCCCTCCCTGCACCCTGCACCCTGCACCCTGCCTTCGCGTGCAGGTGCTTTCCCTCGATCCCCCAAGCCGCGTGCTCCCTTGCCCACCTGCTGCAAGATCTGACTAACAGCTTTGTTCTGATCCAGCTGTTGCCACGCCAGGATTTGCTGGAACTTCTGGTCCATCTCAGCTAGGCTGGAAGAGGATGGGTTTGCCATGGAGTTACTGCCAAGTCTGAGACTCTCAACACAAACACGAGCAAAAGCGGACAACGGGGAATCCAGGAATGGAGAAATTTGTTACTGAACAAGATTTTACTGACGGATTTGAAACCTCCTTCCCTAAAAACCAAACCTGCACCACAGAACGAGCCAGCACAGAAGCACCGCTGCCTGCACGTGCACAGCTCAAAGTCCCCGCAGGGGCTGCTGCTGCCCCGGCAGGTGCTGGGGTGAGGGGGTTGCAGGTCGGTACCCTGCGCTGGGAGGGGGGTGCTGATGGAGGAGCCCAGACAATGTGGCCGTATATTGCCTGCACTTGCAGGCAGGACCGTGCCTGCCCCCTGCCTGTGCTGGGCTGGTCACAGGCACACCAGGTTGTTTCTGTTCAGTGGCAGATGCTGCCAGGCTAAAATTTCTCACCTTCTTGTAACTGGAGCGAGCCAGAACGCTCCCTGTACCTACGGCCATGCAACGGTCCTACACAAACAGCATCCTTGAGACCACCCTGGGAGGTGAGGGAAGGAGCTCTGTGCCAGAGCTGGACACTGAACTGAGTAACAAACAGGAAGACCAGTCTAATTCCACCCTCCCTGCTTAGCAGAATTATATAAAGTAAAATAATCAGTGTAAGAACCGGTGGTAGTTCACCCAAAGTCGATAAACATGCACATTCTTGTGGTTAGAAGGCGGTTTGTTTAACGAAGCTTGGCAGTTTCTTTAACTTCCCTTGTCACCTGCTCTTACCCCGCTGTCCTGCTGCCCTCCAGGACCTGCACGAGTTCCTGGCTCTATACATGGGAATCACACCGGGGACTGCGGGAAAGAAAGGGGCTTTACAGCAGTCCCACCAGCCCCAGCACCTCCCACCGTACCTGGAGCAGGCCTGGTTGACAAGGTCTTGCCGACGAGACTCGTAGGTCATTTGGATGAGCTTGTTCTTGTAGCTCTCGGCCAGCATCTGTTGCATGGCAGCTGGGAGACAGAGGGGCTGTCAGTCCGCGTGGGCAGCAGGCAGCTAGAACGGGCACTGCCACCGCTGCTGTGGTCACCGGCAGTTAACAGCGCCTTCCCTCCCGTCGTTCATTTCCGAGCAGCCTCATTCAGCTGCAAGATCCAGAGCTATTTACTGGGAGCTCTGCCTCTGCTCGCATCAGTTCAGTGCTCGGAGCCGTCACTGCCTGCCGACCCCTGGGTGGGCTGCAACTCCGCCCATCCCACCATGAGTAACCCATCCTTGCGGTGACAACACACAGCCCCCAGGTCCCTCACAGCCCCAGCAGATTGGTCCATGGTCATCAGGAGCAGAAAAGGCTCCCTAGCATCGGCTTCCGCCTCATGAACCTGCCCTGGTAGCTGTACCTGTTTGGTACCTTTGAAACCTGGAGCACTTTGTGTGCTCACACCCAAACTCCCGTGTGCCACGCTGCAGCTACACGTGGAGCACACCTGGCACCTCAGAGAGAACTGCCAGAGCTGATGGTGGAAGCAGGGGATCAGCCATGGTACACGTGCAATGCAGCTCTGCTCCACCGCACCAAGCAACACGGCAAGAACCTGTGTGTGACAGGGCGTCTCCCACGTGTTGTCATCATTCAGCGCATCTCCAGGGGAACCAGGTCTTTCCTGCACCCTGCCACCCCAAAGACTCGTCTGGACTTACAGGCCACTTCCCTTCTGTGTAGCTGCTCCGCCTCCTCCTGTGTTATTGCCATCAGCTGCTCCATCCTTATTCTGCCCAACAAACAAGACCAGTTCAGCCACTCCTCCAAACAAGCACTATCTCAGCTCTCCTCCGCCCACCCAGCTCACCGGGCAGGTTCACCCTGCCGCCTGCTCGGGAAAGCCACTTGCTTATCAGAGACACAAAAGTCCCAGTGATGTCCTGTTATGGAACCTCGACGTCTGTGGGAGACAACACGAAGGGTGCTCATTCCCACCTCCCCTGTCCTCATCCCAGCACAAACACACACCACAGCACTTAACAGATCCGGAACTAGTGTGGCTGGAAAACTATCTGACACACAAAGGGATTATTTCCAGCCAGGTCAGCGTCCCCATCCAGTTACTGTGCCCCAGCACAATCAGTTGGCTGAAAGGAGAGGGCAGCATATAGGCAGGGGAGAGCTGGGGACAATCACTTCTGGTGGCAAAGCCAGCTCAGAGCGCTGGCTGAACGCCAGCATTGCTTTCACGGACTCCTCCAGGCCCCTGCACCTTACTGGACCATCTCCATCGATCCCTTACAGCTTTCTGTTGGTCCTTGATAGTTACTAAGGGGTTACTTCCCAAACTCCTTAGCTAGGGCCATGTGGAGACGAGAAAGGGCTAAAATCACCATCCCATTGCGCTTGCCAGACTGGGTAAGACCAGGCACATCTAGTCCAGTGTCTTGCCTACAACAGCGACCAGAACCAGCTGCAGGTATGAGATGAACCTCCCCCGATGCAAAGTGGATTCGGACTGGTGGTTCTGAAAGAAAGGTCCCCGCCCTCTTCCCAGCTTCCTGCCCCTTTTCTAGAAGCGCTGATTTCAAAGACACTCACCTCTCATTCTCCAAGGATTTCAGAATGTCTGAACTTTGTTTTTGCCTAAAAAAAAAAGATAAAACAAGAGGTCTCCATCAAGCTGAGCAGAACATCCCACTCTCCCAGAGGGCAGAAAACAACTTTGCCTCTCGGGCACAAAAGAGCAGCTTTAAGCAGGCTGGTAACCTTGTGTGAGCACCAGCCCAGCACCAGCCCAGCACCAGCCCAGCAGATCTAGGCAGTGGTGCCTTCAAATACTTCAAACATGCACCTTCCATGAGGAATGCAGAGTTTTTCCACAGCACTGCAACGCACCAACAGCACGTGTGTGAAAAACAATCTTCTAAGATGTCACATTCCAACACCTTTAAATGGGACTTCGGCGGTTCAACAGCTAAGTTACCTCCTACAGCCATCGATCCTGACCAGCTCCAAAACTCTCCGAAAAAAGGCAAAATGAACCGCACAGAATGGGACAAAATAACACAAGCCCCCAAGGGACAGAGTTCACTGCAGGATGCCCTGGGACCTACCTCTGGTTGTCCTCTAGCAGCTTCTGGATACGGCAGGCAATGCCTTGCTCCGCTTGCTTCAACTGCTGCAGCAGCTTCAGGCGCTCCTCCTCCAGACAGCGCTGGTGCTTTGTCAGACCCTCCTCCAGCCTCAGCTGGTCCTAAGCAAGAGAGAACCCAAGGAGAGAGCGGTCAGGTTAGGGAAGGCAGCGTCTTGGATGGGGCCTGTCTGGAGAAGACCCACCTCTCTCACTGTCTGCAGTATCTCGTCCTTCTGACTGCTGAGCTGCTGAACAAGCAGAGCATGTTCTCTTTGCCCCACGTTCAGGAGTCGCTCAAATTCCAGCTTCTCCTGCATTTTTTTTTCCTGAGAGGAGTAAGAAGAAAGACGAATGGCAGACACCAGTGGAGTGCTGGCTCTGCTGCTTCCCCAGCAAGAACAAGTTCTGGCAAAACCATAAAATGAGGCACAGTGATCCCCCCAACCACCAGCCAGCAAGTCAAAAGGCAAACAGGAGGCTGGACTAGGGGATGGAAATATTCTCTCCTTAGGAGCCCCAAAATGGTGCAGCAGGAGCTGCTGCTCTCGTTATGACAGTCTCCAAACTCCCCCCAACTCACTTCGAAGCCATGAAGTGCCCGGGCATTCACCCACACGACTGGAGGAGCCAATACAAACACCCAGAGGGAAGCCCCAACTTCAGATGGGGTTCAACTCCAGATGGCGAGGGGACCCCCTTGTCTGGAGACAGCAGAGGGACAGCAGCAGCCAGCCTGGAGCAGCTCCAGCCAAGGGTAAACTGCATGACAGGAGCTTCTGACTATGTCGAAGAGAGTCTTGAATGGGGGAGGAGACCAAGACCAGTGACATAAAAAGAAGAGCAAACTGAAAAAGCAGCCAGGTGAGGGGAACGGAGGAGAGAAGCACGGAACACCAGGAGAGAGCAGGAACACTGGCACTACGAGCCAAAGGGTGAAGTCGTGGAGGGGCTGGAGCCCGGGGCAGGGGCGTACTGAGCGGTCACCCAGTCTGCCCACCGCCTGTGGAAACCTAACGGAGCTTTCCGCACAGAGAGGCAAGAAAAAAGCCACTCGTGTGAACACCCCGGATCCAACTCTGCAAACACAGACTGATTTAAACCAGAACTGCTCGCTCACGAGAGGGGCCGCAGCTCAGCGGCTGCGTGTGTCACAGTCAGCCACAGGTTCCCCCACGCCCCCACTTGTCTCCTGCAGTGAGGAGTGAGCAGCTTTGGGGGCGTTCTGCAAGAACTCCATTCTCAGAACATTCAGTTTTGGCTGAGAAACTGGGTAGAGGGAGGGGAAACGACGAAAAAAGTGGAGCTATTCTGCAGCCCAAGCATTTGCAGGTGTTCATCCTTACCTTCCGCTTCTCATAATCCAAGAATTTGTTCTGAAAAACAAGGAATGTCAACAGACATTTACTCCCAGGAGTAATTATCTGTAGGTAATTAGCCCACACTGTGTCTTCCCCTAACAGTAAAGACATCAGCCAAAGGCGTAAGATTAACACGCCCTCAAGTAGTCATTCATGCTTCTCCAGGGTCAAGGAGAACTTGCTAAACAGCACAGGAACAGCAGAGCTTCTCATCACTACACGCCTCACCTTTCCCAGGCTGGAATCGTGAGGTTCTTCTGCAGTTTGCTGCCCCCCAAAAGCCCACACGTGTTACCATGCTGCACAAACTGTGTCCCACTGGCACCCCGGGCCCCCGACCACACCACTGCTTCCGAGGATGCAGGTAGGAGTCAGCAGGATGTAGGAGCCACCCCACCCGCAGTGCTACGCCTGCTTCTGGGCGCTGATGCTCTCTTGATCCCAAAAGACACCTCTCATGGCAGGAAAGATGGGGGTGATGTGCTAAGTGCTGTGAGATCCACTGATGGAGGGGAGAGACAAGTCCGAACCCCACTCACACAACTTCACACGCTGTGGGGCCTCACCTGCCACTCGCTCTCCTCCTCCAGGTACTTGTGCACTGCCCTGTCCTCCCCATCCACCGATGTTCCTCCTCCATCACTCTCCAGTGCGGGGAGCACGTACTGCGAGGGAGGGTAGTAGGCAATCCCGCACTCTGGAAGGTATCAGACACAAAACAAGAACAGTTGGTGCTCAAAGACCTCCCTGGCAGCACGGCGAGGGCTGGCTGGTGTGAGACACTGCTTCCAGCCGTGCTCCCTCTCCCCAGGCACAGACGAGTGCCCAAAAGAGCCCCTTCAGCTCAGGCAGATTTAAGGAGCAGCTCCAAGAGGAGGTAGTTCCTACAGGGAGAGCAGGAAATGGAGGTTAATCGGCTCAGGAAGAAACGCTGCCTTCACACGGGTTCAGGCACGCTGACTTATGCAGGGCTGCGCATGTTCCTGCCCGTCTCAAAACAAGCTCTGCCTGCCCTTTAATTTCAGGGGTTAGCACAACGTCTCGCGGGGTCCTTCCCCTGTATAAAACCTCTTCCAAACCTTCCTGTCTGTTTTAAACTCAGTGTTGACATATGCACATCTTCGTCCTCTGAGTTTCCCATCTGGTTTCATCTTAAACCATCAGCCTGCAGCCCCCAGGTCCCTTCTCACAGAAAATGAGGGCAGAAGGGACCTTGAGTGACTATTGAGTCTCCATGTCCCAGGGCAGCTGTACCTGGACAATGCCGAATCCTCCCTCTTGGGAAAATACAAACAAGAAACCGAAAACACAGGGGGCTGTGATGGCTTCTCACAGTCACTCAGACTCTGGTGTTCTAACAAAACCATGATACATTTTGGTAGGACAGTCAGAAGCCAGTAACAGGCACAGGCTCCTCTTCTGCCGTCTGCCAGCGAAGACACATAACCCACCGCCCAGCCTGCCATGTGCTCAGAGCATCGGACCCCACCCCCGGCAGAGGCAGCCCAGGCGTCGGGCCCTCACTGATGCCATCTCTGAAGGCAGCAGCTAGTGAGAGCACGGCACAGCGCCCCAGGTTCTCAGCGCCACCCAGGCTGCTGCTGCTTACCTCTGCAGAGGAACTGCTGGATGGACTCTGTACCCGCCCGGCAAACATCCGCTGACGGGTAGGTCATGGAAGAAGCATCCAAGGTCAGTGTCTCCAAAAAGAACACACAATGCTGCAGGTTACTCTGGTGGCCCAGCCAGAGCCCAGCTGCAGTTATTCTTGCAGCTCCCCACACTGCACTCAGGGAGTGATAATTTCATGTTACTCTAAATTCTGACTTAAGCACAAGTTTGTATCGACTTTCTGCTGGGTGTTTGACCCCTTTCAGAGGTGACTGCACTGTCTCTTATTTGGGAGCTTCTGAGCTGGTCCTTCAGTGTAAGATCTCCCTCACGCAGACAGGTCTTTGTGTTCAAACCCAAGAGGGCACAGCACTTCTCAGCTACAGAATTTTTCTCCCAATTTCTGTGTGCTGGAGCCCTTAAGCATGATGCACGGAAGGGATGGTGGAACGAAGGACAGAGAGAAGAGGGGAAACAGCAAGAACAAGTGGAAGGACCACTTGCTATTTTGTCCTACTGTGGCCACCGAAAGGACCTAACGCTGCCTCCTGTAGAGAAGGGCACAGCAGGAAGAACCAAAAAGGAGCCGCTTCACCCAGCACAGGGGTGCGAGCTGCACAGACCCCTCATCTCAGAGACCGCTCGCTAGAGAAGCGAAGCTTAACGTCGTCTGTTGGAGACAGGAGAGCATTTATTCACACCCTCCACGCTGGTGTGTGAGTCAGCCCTGCTGTCTGACATCTGCACACTTCAGGACTGACGAGTTTGGCAGCCAGGAGGTGACACAGCCATAAAAATCTCGATGCTTGTCCTATTTTGAGTGTGCACCCCAGGGAGCCAGAAACCATCGCGGAGGCTGACAATGAGTCAGAGACCTGCCACGGCGATGGGGGCAAAAACCTCGCTGGAAACCTCCCGTCTGCTCATTTCGAATCAGCCTTGGTGGAAGGCGGCTGAGTCAACCCCAGCACAAGCCCTAAAAATTCTCTTCCTGTGCTAAATTTATGATGGCATTAAGCATGCAGGAAGGGAAGCAGCCTGCCACAGAACACCCAGCCTGGGCAGGGGAGAGGCAGAGGTGGCGGGCTGGGCACGTACCTCCAGCGTGCGGACGTGAGCCAGCACCCGCGGCAGCTCTCGCAGCACGTTCTCGCTGATATCCAGCGTGCGCAGACTCCGCAAGCCGCTCACAGTGGCAGGCAGCTCCTTCAGCCTGTTTCCTAGAGAGGAAAGTCGTTCAGTCCCACATGACTTTCCCAAAGCAGGACCCAGCAAGTTCATCTGCTTGAACACGGATCCGTAATCACACTTATGGCTCATTTTCTGAACTCTGCTGCAGGGAGGGGGCTCTCACGGCTCAGATGAGGACTCCACGGGCTGCCACTGCCCACCAAGGCAAACGGGGAGCAAGATCTACTTGCACGCAGCCCAAGTGCAGAGGTCCTACATGCTTTCTCATGCCAAAACGACCTTCTCAGCTGAGGTCTCTGCTGCAGGCTGGATCTGTGCTCGTTAGCAGGAGAATATTTGTAACACAGAGTCTTCTTCCCTTCGGTGGAGGTACCAGGGATGGGAGAGCAAGTCTTATGAGGAGCAGCTGAGGAAACTGAGGTTGTTTAGGCTGGAGAAAAGGAGGCTCAGGGGAGACCTTATCGCTCTCTACAGCTCTCTGACAGGAGGTTGTAGGGAGGTGGGGGTTGGTCTCTTCTCCCATGTGACAAGTGACAGGACAAGAGGAAATGGCCTTAAGTTGCACCAGGGGACATCTGGGTTAGACATCAGGAAGAACTTGTTTACAGAGCGGGTGGTCAGCCATTGGCATGGGCTTCCCAGGGCAGTGGTGGAGTCCCCGTCCCTGGAGGGGTTTCCCAGCCCTGTGGAGGTGCTGCTGAGGGACCTGGCGGTGCTGGAGGAACCGTTGGACTTGATGATCTTAAAGGTCTCTTCCAAACAGATGATTCTGTGATTCTATGAGCTGAATGAAAACATCACAGGTAGCAAGTCTGACCCAAGGGCAAGGAGATGAACAGCACGGCAGGGCGCCAAGGAGGGGGCTCAGCACCACATAACAACCA
>NW_010401863.1:14518-14911 GCF_000710305.1 Buceros rhinoceros silvestris
TTCCGTAGCCCTCGCAGTGTAAACCATTGGGTGTTTGTTTGCTGAAAGGAATAATCACTAACGCAGCTCAACACGACCCAGATAACACACGGTGCTTCACCCAGAGCACCGACAAGAAACACGTGCCATACCTTTCACGTTGAGCATCTGGAGCTGGGCAAGGTCTCCTATAGATTGTGGAAGACGTGTTAAAAGATTCCTTTCAAGGTTTAGGACCTAAGGTATTAACAGAAAAGAAATTCCAGATCTCCTTCACACGTGTCTCAGGTTTTCTACACACCTGCGCTGCTGGGGCTGCGCTCGGGCCCGGAAGGACAACTGGAGATTGGTTTTAGATTATACTTTCTGGGTTAAAAAAAGGTGTTTTCCAGCAGTTGTGGATACAGGGTACAT
>NW_010401863.1:15008-19949 GCF_000710305.1 Buceros rhinoceros silvestris
GGTGTTTTCCAGCAGTTGTGGATCCAGGGTACATCTCACTACCGCATGCAGTGAGAAACATGATTCACAACCGACAGCAGCAGCAGGTGCTGAACCCAGAGGCAGGAGCTGGGAAGCAGCATGTCCTCCCCTCCAGGGCAGCGCTCTCCCAGCCCGCCACCCACTGGGGAGCAGTGACTGAACCTACAGCTGCACCCCCAGGGCGGGCTCTCAGCGCACCTAGAGACGCGGCGCTGAGCTCTCTTCGCAATCACACCAGGGAGAACGGTAACACCTGAAGATTTGGGGAAATCAAGGGATGGAAGCTCAAGCTCTGCTTGCTCATAGCTCCTGCTTGGCAGTGCGAGCACCTGCACTGACAGCCCTTGCAGGAGCTGGGACTGTGTAATTCAGCCCTTCTGCAGTTCTCCTGCTCTCCTCCTCCACCAAGCCAGCTCAACAGCCGCAGTCAAGCCAATGAGACAGCTCTGCCGAAGCGAGCACCACCACTTCAGAGGTGATTCATGATGAAACAAACAGCAGTGACCCCGTACTGTCGCTGCCCTCTAACACACCCTCCCCAGACGTTTGGGTGCAGTTGCCAATCTTTTACCTGCAGAGATGTCAGCTGGCCGATATCGGCAGGAAGCGATGCCAGCTGGTTGTCGTGCAGGTCTAGAACCTGGAAAAGCAGATGATTTCATCAACCAAGGTTGGGAAAAGAAGTCATGGAGCAAGAATGAAAGGTCATGAATTATTTAGCAATGAAAATTATTTCCCTTCCAATGGGGCTTTGAGAAGCATCTTAAGTTTTCAAGGAGACACTGGCATTAATTGTTGTAGGTCTTTGAAAACTCGAGCCTTTACACATCGATAAACAAACAAAAGCCTAGGGAGAGCAGCGACACCAAGGGAGCTGCTCCGCAAACCAGCATGAGCCAGCTGGGTAAAACACCTCTGTGGAGCCAGCCTGGCAGAAAAAAGCATTTTCTGCAGGATCAGCGACTGAACGCCTCCAACGCCAGCGCGGACACAGGGAGAGGGCAGGACTGCGCCTGGAGACCTTCCTCCACAGGGAGAGGTGAGCTGCTGGAGGGACCCTGCCTCTTGCAGCACCACGGCATGAGGACGGTGGAGCTGCAAGCCCTCAGTGTGTATATGACACGTACGGTGACAAAGCCCCATCACACGCCGTCACCCACCAGCAGCTTCATTCGCTTCAAAAAACCCACCAGTGCAGAAGAGATGTGGACCTACCCCGTAACACCCTCAGCCCTGACCAACCGCCATCGTGAAAGGCTGCTGCTGAGGGGGGAAGTGTGGGACTACACGGAGGAGAAATGAGTCCTGGGACAGATTATGATTTTATACAAAGGGCTCAAGGTCAAACAGGGTCTGTCTGCCCAGCAGGTAAATGGAGGGAAGGTGGGTTTCACACCCAGGGAAGGTAGGTTTCACTCCTAGGAAAGGCAGGCTTCACACCTTGTTACCGATTCGTGGTGGAGACAGTCGGACAGAAAGGATTTATTCGGGCTAGTGTGTTCTAAAACAGCTAGAAAGCAGGAAAACAGGCTGCAGATGATCTACGAAGAATCACAGTTACCTTCACAGTTATGAGACTGAGGAGGCTGCAGGACTTCGGAACTAAAGATGTCAGATTATTTGTATGAATAATCAAGACCTGAGGAGGAGAAATCCCATTGGAACATGAAGACAAGAGACACTGCCGTCCAGAACACGCACATTTGTTGAGACGTAACTGCGGAGGCTGCGTAAGAGCTTAACACCTTGTTCAGTATCATACAAAGTACAAGCAATGGGGTTTCACAGGAAGTTAAGCATTTCACACAAGATCTAAACAAGAGCCTAGGTTCTTACGTGAGAAATATTACTAGGCAGGCTGAGCTCAAAACAGTCACCTCCTCTTTCAGGACAGAAGCTACTCTAAGGCACGCAGACAAGATCAGCTCTACCCAACCTGCTCTCTGTCTAGTATCGTACAAGCGGCCAAATTCACGACAAGCAACTTCTTCTGAAGCAACCTGTGAACAAGCACACGCGGTCATCTCAAACACACCAGTTCCACTCAAGCACAACAGCAGAATTACCCAGTAATTTCCGATTGCAACATTACCTTTTTTTGCAAGACTTTACAAGTCGCGAAGGCCCCATAAGGAACCTAAAAACAATTAAAAAATAGTCGTGTCAGACTTCCCAGGAGACCCGAGGTCTCTGTCAGCACTGCCACAGTGTCCGCCTGCAAAGAGCGAATACCTCAGTGAAAACGCAAGTGATACGGGCTGGCCGCTGGTTTTGGCTCAGGACGCCAGTACTTCCCAGCAAGCTCCCGGTTAAACAGCCTGCAGTGGCTCTCCGCAACGCAATGGCATTGTGCACCGCACAGAACAGACCGAGGTTTAGGCAGGAGCCGCGTCTTGTATCAGGTAATATTCAACACGCAGATGACTCCAGAGTCCGGGCGTGTTCCCAGGGAGTCGTCACACAGATGTCCTCTCGGGCTCTGTGACCTCGGCAGGTGCGCTGCGGCGGCTGGAGGGGAGCTGAGCAACGGGCAGGACGGAGCGTCCTCCCGTGAGCCAGGCTCTGCTGGAGAGGGGCCGTCAGAAAGGGGACAGGCCAGCAAATTCAGGCCACACCAGCCACGGCGCTGAGCACCACGACCTGCTCTGCAGCACGGAACGGGCACCGGCCAGACTGCTGCCCAGAGTTAATTTTCAGACCAAACTGGGGGCTCGCTTTATGTATTGAAACAAGAAAGGCTGACAAGAAGAGAAGCCAGGCAGATTTGGTGGTTGCACTCCAGAAGGAGCCGCTGGGGACCCAAGGCCAGCTGCAGCTGAGTGGAGCTGGCTCAGTGCCCACTGCTGTCTGCCGCCCCTTCACCCCGGCTGGCTCGCAGGCTGTCCCCCACAGCCCACAAACCCACACACAAGGCACCGCCGGCTTCTGAGCTTGGAACAAAACACCCCAAAGCCTCAGCAAAGCCAGAGCAGACAGCTGCCAGCAGCTGTCCTCTCCAGGAGGGTCCCAATCTCTCCCCAGCGTGCACAGCAATAGCTATTAGCTTGGTGGGAAAGACACCCTGGGACAAAAGGTTACACAGACACCACCTGGCTTGGAAACACCGGACAAAGATTAAAACTGAAAGCGAAATAGAAACAGGTTTCTGCCTGGCTGCAAACAGGATTGCCTGGCTGCCAGGACGAAAAGCTGTGTTTCCTCCAAAAGCCTGGCGAGCTGTCACCAACCACTGACACTCCAGCAGACGGCTTGTTCCTAATTTAGTTGCTGCCGTAAAAGAAGCCAAGCTGGAAGTGAGACTTCCACCCTTACCCAGCAGCCTGGAACCAGTGATCTGCGCTTACCCAGAAAAACCCAGCGCAGGCGGCAGACTTTGTAGCTCTAAGATTACTCACAGTCAGCCTCTGGCAAACAAACGCTCTCATGACTGGCAAAATTAGGACATGAAGTCCCAAACTAGGCTCCTACCAAGG
This sequence comes from Buceros rhinoceros silvestris, assembly GCF_000710305.1. Taxonomy (NCBI): domain Eukaryota; kingdom Metazoa; phylum Chordata; class Aves; order Bucerotiformes; family Bucerotidae; genus Buceros; species Buceros rhinoceros. The sequence continues at coordinate 18,503 of NW_010401863.1, forward strand.
TACTGGTGGAGGGTGTGAGACCACTCTGCTCTTCCCAACTTGACAAATGAAAAGGGACTCCCAGGCCAGAAATGTGGAAGCATCGGGTAGGACAGGCAACCTGCCACAAAAAAAATGCAGCAGCAGCCCTCCCTGAGAGCCCGAGCTGAGCAGACAGGAGGAGGCGGAGCAGTAACAGGGCTCAGCCGTGACACTAAATCTGACAGCTAGTGACAAGCAGCAGCCAGAAACTCAGAGCTGAGAACTAGAAGCTGAGGAGAACGTACCTCTGAGAGTTCACATTTGGATATGTCAAGAGTGTCATCAGCACCAGCTTCTTTTGCCTGGAGAGAGAAGATATGCCCCCAGAGAATTAGACCACGCAGCGACACGTGGCCCCTGGCTGCGCAGGGACAACAGCAGTGCGCAAAAGCACCCGGGGAACCAAATGCAGACAAACCCTTTTGGTGCAATAAATGAATTTCTGCACCAAGAACCAACGTACACCCTAATTCTGCAATTTTAACTGAAGGGATACGGAAAGGAAATGATGGGTTCTCAAGAGAGGCACTCCTGAGGAGCAACAGCAGTGCCCTCCGCGTGCCTCACCCAGCAGACCCACCGGCTTTGGTTACTGGCAGCGACCAGCAGAGCCTGCGGCTGCCCTTCTGCTCCAGGAGAGCTGCAGAGCCAGCTCGGCGGGGTTAGGAGGAGCCAGGACTCCCTGCTGCTGTCCAAAACGGGGTTTCTGTGTTCAAATCAACCACCTCCAACGTGGCTGCCCCCAGCACTGAACCTGGACAAACCTTGTCAGGAGCAGCTGCACCTCTGGATTATTTCTTACAGAAAAGGTTCTACATGAGGCAACAAAACCTGACTGTGTGAGTGCCCTCAGGACTGGGTGCCTGCCCCTAAACTGAGCTCATGCTACACAGAGCTAGTCCCCGAAGGGACAGATGAGGCTGTCCCTCCCCAGCCCCACAGGGGCTGCGCAGAAACCCTCCAACTGAACAAATTCAGTAAAATTGGTTTCATTATCGGTACTATCGGTAACAAAGCCTTCCTTTCCAAAGGACCTTACGGACACCCATCAGGTGTAATTTTGTCACTTTTAAAATGCAAGTGCCTCTGGGGTAGAGGACAGCAGATCCCCTACAGCAGCTCTGGGCCACTGCTCCTACGGCAGAACACGGGAGATGAGAATTCAAAAGAAGATTCTTTTCAGAACCCGGTTTTAAACCATACGGCAGGTGGTTCTGCCGACCTCGCAGGCCCAACAGCAACCTGCTGAGGTTGCTGACCCAGAGGGTCCTGGCCAAATCCCAGCCCCGGAAGACAAACATCAGCATCTCACAAGCTAATCCTCTGAATGATAGGAAGAAACGAAATAATGATGAGGAGCAAAAGAGGGGCACAGGGAAAGGTAACGATGATGGGAAGGGCGATGTCAGATGTTCCTTGGTAGGGA
>NW_010401863.1:20041-23577 GCF_000710305.1 Buceros rhinoceros silvestris
GGGGCCTGGCGGAGAAAGCAGTGCTGGGGTCCCAGATGCAGGCTGGTGGGTGCGGTGGGGTGGAACCACAGAGAGGGAGAGGGATGGACATGGCACGAAGGGGACCTATGGACGGGAGGGCAAAGGGCGTCGGGGAGGCAGGAACTCTCCGATGTACGTTGCCACCCCACTGCGAGATCAGTGACATGATTACCGGTGACACAGGGACATACCAGATCACCTGGCACCCAGGACTGGACACCGAGAAGAGACGAGACCTCGGCATCGCTTACCAGGCACATCTGGTATTCAAGGCGCTTCCGAGCATCATCGCTGGGTTTCTTCTTGCGGAAGAAGAGGGGCATCTTCAGCGCTGGCTACAGCTCTGTCTCAGTGGCACAAATGATCAGCGTAAAGGCAGAGCGCTCCGGGAGTACGTGTTCATGGCGGAGCCTGGACTGTGCTCTAGTAAGTGGGGGGAAAAAAAGAATAAAGAAAATAAACCTCTCAGCAATTGTCTTTGTTTAAGGCCTTCTGTGGCTTGATCCAACAGGCAGATGCAAGTGTTAACAGGAGCTGCTCTGTCCCCGAGATTGGTGACTGTCTTGGTCATCCCTGTGCAAGATGCATTAGAAGAAGCTGGAACACGTACAGAGAAAGGCTGCTGAGTGATCAGGGAGACCTAGGACAGGGATTAAAAAAGCTGTAACTATCCAGAGATCAAGCACCAGGGACAAAACCCAAACTATTTAAACTCAAAGTCAGTCCTGGCACAATAATAAGCAACTGTAAAGTGTTCTAGAGTCAAGCGAGGCCAGACACGTGAAACACTCCCAACCCTGAGAGCAGTGCAGCAACCTCCCCTGCCCGGGCAGGTGAGAATGAACCAGACCCCAGCACAGTTCAAAACACAGGGAACTGTTCGGAAGGACTTGGAGACTCCAGAGCACGTCACGCAGCCTGTCCCAGCTGCTTCCCGGGACATCGCGGGGACCCCAGACACACACTGGCAGCGGGACACCCAAGCTCAGCTTTGCTTCTCAGCTTTAGGCGTTGTCTCAAGTTAACAGACACTGGATTCATTCGATTTCAAGGCAGCAGCAGAGTCTCACAGGAACACTTTCCCTATTTTAATCACACAGGGAGATGAAGAGATTCTGCTTAAACGCTTCACCGTTTAAAGTTGGGTTTTTAATGGGCTTATAAAGCCAAATGAATTTCCACCAGCCTAATAACCACCTGCCAAGCTGGAAGAGCCTCACTGCAGAAAAGCTCCAGCTGCAAAGCAGACCCTCGCTGCTGCCCAGCCACGTGCCGGGGTGCGCCGTCTGCCCCCCCCCAGGCGAGTAGGAGCTTCTCCCAGGCTGTGTCCCCCCAGGTCAGACTGCCACGCTCCATCCGGCCCTTACGGGGCAGCCAGGCCACCTGGGTCACCCCAGGCCTGAGAGCTGGAGGATGGTTTTGTTAATTCAGCTGGACTGATCAAAGACACCGGACTGATCAAAGACACCGGGTGATTCACGTGTAAAGGAGCAGAGAGAGCAAGGAGTGGATGGCCACAAGACGACTGGTGACATCAGGACTGGGAGTGGGTGAAGGGGAGACAGGAACCAGCCAGCTCTGGAAGAGAACTCTGAGTCAGGGAAAAATAGGGCAGAAAGCCAAGGCTGGACAAGGAATGGGGAGACAGCTGGTAATGAACTGGGTACCAGTTGGGATGCTGGGAAAAGAGAGATGGGGACCGGCTGAGCAACAGATCCAGGAGAAAAAGGGGCTCATCTGAGGGTGGTGAGAGCAGGGAGCAAAGACTGGCACTGCAGAGTCTGAGCTGGGGCTGCTGGTGGACGAGGGCTCACAAAGGGAGGTGGTGCAGGAGGGGCTGAGTCTGGCTTGGTGACAAGACTGGGGTAAGATGGGAGAAGAGCAGAGAGCAACAGTGAGCCTGAAAATGGGAGACTTGAACTGGCCAGGAAGAAGTTTCAGGGCTCACAAGGAACATCGGGAGCTGTGATCAGCTGAACAGCAAAGAGGGTGGCCCAGGCGGGAGCTGCAGCTGCCCCAAGTCCAAATCGAGACCCACACCACAAAGCTCGCACTGGAAGTTTCACTTCTTTAACCACTGTTTTAATAAACACAAGGTTAGAAACAACACAGAAGAGTCAAACCTTCACCAGTTCGCCAATACATTCACCAGTAAACGGCTCAGCTGTCCAGTGTGGGAAATTCAGCCCTCAGGGAAGCTCGTGTTGTACATAAAAGAGATGGTTCTTGGCCAGCTCTGAGTCTACAAATTGGTCCTAAACTACACCAAAAAGTACATACCCACGGGACACCTCCTGTGGAGTGGGTTGGGACATACCCACGGGACACCTCCAGAGATGTTCCCTGGGCACGGAGCTCTCGGCAGAAAACTGGCAGAGCTCTAAGCAGAGAAATTCTCCATGTAAAAGCAAAACAAAACTTGGGTCTAAATGCATGCAGGCAAGGACTACCCTTCACTTCACTCCAGAAACGAGGAGGCTGGAGGTCCTGCTTTGCTGTGCTGCTGTCGTACCGCTGCACTGGAAGGAGCTCCACACACAGCAGAAGGTGCTGCAGACACACTCCTGCCGCGCGGCAGAACCGCACCCAAACGGTTCCGCGGCTCCTCCCTGCCAGCCCACTCCAGCATCTTCGAGTTCAGGCACCTGAAAGGCCCCTCGGACTCGCCTCCCCCACAAGGGGTAAGAGCAACAGCTCAGAAGATGAAGCAAGAAGGAAAGTTCATTGCCAGGAGCTACGGTCTGGAAGGGCAGGAAAGCAGCTGAGAGCCACGAGCAAGGGCCGGAGAGCGCGGGCAGGGACGGAGGGAAGTGTGAAGATGAGATGCTACAAGGACACGGGAGCCTGCAGCAAGACATCCACGGATCTGCTGAACGTGCTCAACCCTTTGCTGAGGATTTATGAGCCCCTTGTCACATCCTACCGCTCCCTGCCGCAGCCAGACGGCTGCTGTTAGTCGTGTGGACAGTGGGAAATCGGGAACATCACACAGACCCGGAGGCTGAAGGACAGACAGCGGAACAGGGGAAGAATCTTATCGGTGGTCGAAAGATGAGGGATCAGAGACATGCTGGGTGGATTGAACAGCCTTTAAATGTCAAAACTTGCCTTACAGAAAAGGCACGTCGAACCCGCACCCCGCAAAGCCGTGCCCTGCTCTCCGTGGCTGAGCACCTCCAGTCTGAGGCGAGAGCAGCTCTCAGCAGTTAATAACGAGAAGGGCCTTTGGCGTGACTATGTGACATCATGTTTATTTGTTAAGGTACAGCAAGCACCTGGGACAGCACCCACCCGGCAGTCAGGCAGCGAACACTGCGTCCCTGCGGATGCCAGTGGCTGGTCTGGCAGGCACGCACGTCCCCCAGGCGGTTTCATCTGCGGCTGTTTGCATGCTGAGAGCAAAAGAAAAACAAGCCCCGTGGCTGTATAAAACGACCCAGACCCCGAATTTTAAAGCATTCCAGCCATCCTCAACACGGCACAGCTCCGTAAGAGATGAGACGGGGGCTGGAAAG
>NW_010401864.1:0-12135 GCF_000710305.1 Buceros rhinoceros silvestris
GTTTACTTGCTTGCCTGCAATAAAGACAACTGAATACATGGAGCAAGAAAGACTTTGTGGGGGTATTGCACGTTGCATGGAGAGAAGAGTAGGGAAACTAGCCATCGTATGGTCCTTAGGTAAGAGAAGATACAGGAGATTTTCAAAAGTTTTACAATTTTCTGTAATATGCAACTCTTATGGATTGGAGTGATTAATTGTTTGAGTGCAAAATATCTTGACTCTAAAAGATATGTTAATTTTATCACACCCTTTTAACTTTTTAGGCTGCGTATGAGTGTGTAGAATAAATGAGAGCACTTCAGTCATATACAGGGACAACTTTTTCTTCCTTGCTGCATCAGCTGGCAATAACTTCAGCCTGGAGGAGCACTGTAGCAAAGTTGATACAAAGAAATGCAGTCAGTATACTGAATAAACACATCTTAAGGCTGGTAAGTGATGGAGTGGTTCTTACAAAATTATAGCGAATGAGTTGGTATCCTGTCACCTCTTTTTGTCTCCGACACAGAGTCTGGGTAGATGGACAGCATGCAAGATGAATATTCAAAATATGGTCACAGTATGGAGTTAATGAGAGTGCAATGTGCATGTACTTTTAGGCAAAGGGAGCCTATAATTTGGATGGCTAATGATGATCATCTATCTATGCTGAGATGTTTGTCAGTGCCGTTAGTTGGATATGTCACTGCATTTTCTGCGGTGAATGGTGTTAAGAAATTAGAATGGCGGTGGTATGGACTCTTACCTCAGAGCAGATGAGAGGAACACAGGCCCCAAACCTCCCAGCATTACCGTGCTTGTGCGCTCGTGGAAGCCACAGTTTGGGTCACGTGCCTGTGCTGCACAGAGTAAAGATGGCAGGTCCGTTGATGTCCAGAAGAGTTCTGGACACCCTCTATGGGTGAAGCTGGGAAGAGTACCACCGTTTGTTCTACGGACAGGGATGCTGTTTGTATGTTTGGTTTCCAAATAAAAAAAATTGTCATCAACAAAGGAGGTGAGGTATGAGATGGTGGCCTTAGTTGGTGGAGGCAGTGTTTGTCCTGCATACGTTTGTACAAATTGCACAGTTCTGGAACGAAAAGAGTTGTCTCCCATTTTTTCATCCCCCTCCCCCCCCCCTCCAAAAAAAATGAACCAGCAGTGTAGATCCACTATAGTAACTGCTGCTTTTTCTGCTGAATTTTCCCCCCCCCCCCCCCCCCCCCCCTTTTTTTTTTCTGGTGATTCCTCTTGTGTGAGAGGGAAAAAATTGAGCCTCAGTTTGATAACCCGTTCATCTCTCCCCACCCCAAACAGAGGGAAGGGGCCTTGAGAAAAGCTGGTGAAGTTGAAAACTTACCACTTCTGTCACGTTGTGTCTTGGGTGAAATTGGACATTCCTTCTTATATCCTTCCTATAAGTGCCTTGAAATCTGTCTCTTTGCAGGGCACAGTGTACTTGTCTGTTGTGATGACGTTTTAAAATTTTAAATCTTTTTGTTTTATTTTATTATCTTTGACATGAGATATCCAAAGACTATTTTCACATCTTTAAGATGGAATATTGAGAGTGAAGCAGATGATGTAATATTTAAAACAATTTGCTGCTTCTCCCAATGGACAGTTTTTTAAAGTTTTTATTACCTTCAATTAGAAGCTATCTTTTACCTATTTACGTGTTGTACTGGTAGGTGAAAGGACTCTTAGTCCTTTATATGTACCAATAAAGCAGCTTTTTGGATTATAAAGAAATACATAGCTTAGGTTCAGTTCATGGCACTACAAGCTCTTTTATTTTTTAAATGAGATTTGTAGAAATCTTCACTTGAAAAATAATTTCAAAAAGCCTACACTCTTATCTAGTACAATTTTTGCCTTGCACAAACAAGTGTGTATTCTGACTGTATTAAAAGTTAGGTATGTATTGAAAACTTTTTTTTTTTAAAGCCACAGTTCGAGCATTAACTTTGAAAAGATTGATTTGTTTGCAAGGATGTATACCAATAAGCTCTTTTCTTGACCAGCTATTGGAAAGTATGATGGAGGTGATTGCTCTGCATTTACTTTCTGAGATGGTGGAACTGGGTGCAGACAGAACAGGGGAGCTGGCCAGACCATGTGGCAAGCCCCGTGGGGCTCTGGTATTTCTGCTTATCTTTCAGAGAGAATTGCCTTAAAACTTGTTCATCTCTTGTGGAAGGTATCTTCCATCTTTCTAAACCCTTTAGAGATGTAGCTTATCTTGCATTCTCTTGTTACGTATTTCGAAAGCAACAAATAAACCTGTTGGCTTTTTCCAGTTTGAGTACCTTACAGTGTATCAGGCATGTTGTATGTTTAGATCTTAGCAATATGTTTAGATATTTAAGCTTTACAATGAATTGTATATAGTATAGTGGTTTTTTCCTACTTGTGTATTACTAATCGTATGCTACACTGATTTGTCAAGAAACTGTTTTTGTAGGAAGTCTTCCCCCCAGTTCAAAATTGTATTTATTTGATTATTTGTTCAGTAACTGTGTTTCATAATTTATATATTGTTCCTATATGTATATCCTTGCAAGCAATAAGTATATATTCTGCGCATCTTTATTATTATTGGTGCTTACACTTTTCATACTCTACAGTCTTTTCCTCTCTACCTCACTTTTCCTCTCTTCTTTACTCTACACTCTCTGTGTCCAAGTGATATTTCATTCAGGCTCTTTGTCTAAGGGTGTGTCTGGCTGTTTGCCCGTTGAGATTTTGCATACGGGAGGGTATGGCCTTAGCATGAAACCATCTCTCCACTGCATTTTTTTTAAAAATAGAAACAATCCATGGCTTGTAATGAAGAATATTGTAAGAAAACTTTGCTAATATGATAAATGTTTCATCAAAACCATAAACAATCCTGCTGTATTTTTTGGATTGACTAAGTTTGTGGAAGTCATGAGAGCTAATATAGTGATAAAAATGGCTGCTATTCTGAAAGGTAGCCACAGTTTTGAGGATATTGTCTTCTTGACTCTTGTCCTGTCAATGAATATTACAAGGGAGAACATTATACATTTAATACTTTAGTTAAAAACAGGTAAGTATCAAAAAAGATTCATAGCAAACAGTTTTAATTTCAGGTGAAACATATCACTGGGGGTAAAGATGTATTGAAAATTTTGCTGAAAAGATGCTAGAAAAGTTGAAGAAACAAAATACAGTGGTAACACCAATGTAAAATTTAATCAGGTCTTGTCTTCATGTTTTAAGTGATGCTATAGGATGCTTTTAGTGGTGGGGGGGAAGATTTATTTGTCTCTACTAACTATGTTACTATGAGTGAGGCTTCAATTCTGCTGTCCATAGATAGGCAAAAAAACCCAATATAAATCATGCAGTGGTATTACTTTTATATTCTTAAAAATATTAATTTATGTGGCAGATACTTATTCTATGAAACTGGCTGTCAGTCACTGGCTCTATCTGCATCCGCCCTGGGATCAATAGTACATTAAGGAAACTGACGTGAGGAGAGGAAAAATTCATAAATAATGAATAGCAGGCTTCACTGCTGGCACTTTATTTCTACCAAGAATAATACAAATTCTAGTGAAGTACCCTTGTACTTCCTAACCCTATTAGTCTTGAAACCATTATCCCAAATATTGATGCTTTCCTTCAGTCTGTTTCTTGTTAAGAAATACATCTGTGTAATCCTTAACTACATGCTGCCAAAGGAAAAAACTAGCGTTTCCATGTATCAGAAATACGGGTACGGAGAGAATGTTTGTATTAGAAGTGATCTGCAGTGCACTGAGAGACCAGGATTTGAAGTAGGGGGATGTGGGTGTTGCTTTTAACAATGTTTTCTTGGCTTTAGACGCTTGCGAGGAGAGGTTTTTGTGGTATGCAGGACATGTGAAATGTTGAGCATTAGAGCATGATCCTTGCACTTTAAATCTGTGTATTAATTTTTTTTCATTAGATCTCTTTGCTTCCACATCCTGCACATTGCTGGCAAGCATGCATCAGCAATAAGACTTTCTTCAGTAATGTGTCTGACAGATCTCTGAAACGTGGCTGGTCAGAACTATAGCTGCTTTTTTTTTTTTTTTTTTTTTTTTTTTTTTTTTTTTTTTTTTTTGGAAGTTGGTTTCTTTTAAGCAATTTAAGTCATTTCACCTGATATTACTTTAGATTTTCTATATAATGTGTTCTTTCAATGAAAAGCCGTGTAGAATCAGCACAGGAAGAGCAAAGTCCTTGGCAATACTAGCTCAATTGCATCTGCAGATGAGGATTTAAAATTCCATGCAGCAGACAGTACCTCCAGCAGGCGAGTAAAAGGTTACTGCATTATTTTGCTTGTTTGCATCTGTAGTCTTTATCTACTGAAGGGTTTTTTTATTGTTGAATTTGTTGTGCATGCTTGTGTACAGATACTACTGGAAATTGATTTAATAGAAACATGAATATCAAAAGGGCAGAGCAAGGTGAAGGGAGAGGCTCAGTTCAGCTTTCAACCTAGGAAGGGGAGGGGGAAAGAGAGAAAGAGTAAAGGGGAGGGGAGAGAGAGCTTGAGAGAAATCAAGCTTTCAGTGCAGTGTGAAAATTGGAAGGTTTTTTCACGACTATAATCATTTCAGCTGCTTTCACATCACTTGCATTTTTCTTAACCTTTTGCTAAAGAGGATGCTATGGAACAAGCACTGATAGCTCTTTGAATGTGACAATTATTTCAAGTCAGATTATCCTGTAATCAGGTTAAGCAGTTGTGTTAATATGAGACCTTCTACTTTCAGAAATAGTATTGAATACCATCTAAAACCATTTAAAATGAGCTTTTTACAATATTACTTGCATTTTTTTTCTATGGAAAGCAAAAATAAATATATAGTTATTGCATTAGTATCTCTTGCAAATGACAAAACATTTCTAGCAGTAAGTTACTTGCATGTGTTAAATTAGAGAGGTATTCAATATTATATTTTGAGCAGCATTTACTACTTTTTGAAGGTTAGAAGACCTGTTTCTGTCTGACTGCTCATTTGAATTAGATTTGCTTTTTTGTTTTTCTCGGAGCAAAGGGCTCCTTGAAGACTTTATTAAAGCTGCTTATACGATCTGCCTCTAACTTCCTTTGAGAGTTGGTTGTGGTACCTTTGGACACTCTGCTATAAATTCTCTCATGCTTGTTTCTTCCCAGGTTTAAATTTCTGTTGGCTTTTTCTAGCGTACTCACTCACTTCGTAGCAGCTATTCTTAGTCAGAATTTGATAGACCTGGCTAGCATTTTTCTCATGCATTCTGACTTTTCAAGAAGACTGTTGGTTTTTTTTCTCCCAGACACTGCAAATAGTCAGTCTCGGAGTGCAGCAGTCAGGCAGGTCTTGTCATTCTTCTGTGTAATTGGAAGGTCCTTTAAAAGCAGAGGTGTTACAAAAGGTTGGCAGCTCTGGACAGGTGCAGCCCCCTGCTCTGTGCGGTGGCTGTGAGGAGCGGAGGCCTGGCCGGGTGGAGGATGCTGTGGGGCTGCGCGGGGTGGGGCTCTCGTCTGCTGGCGTGGCCGCCTGGCCCAGGCTGGATAGGCTGTGCTGATGGGAAGGGTAGAACAGACCTGAAGTGACAAGAGGCACAGAAAGAAGAGTCAGCAAGCAGTTTGGAGAGACTGCCAACCCTGAATTTACTCCTCCCTTAGACAGCTGTCTGTCTTTTCAAAGCAGCTTACTTTGCAAAGAGGAGTAGAGGGAAAACCGGACACATTTTTCATTTTTAAATCCGAGGTATTACTTGCTGATGAGACTGGCTGACATTTTTTTGAGAAACACTTTTTTTTCTTTTCCCCCTTCCTGTTTAGCACTCTTAATTTCAGTCAGTGAGTTGCAGAATGAGGCAGCTGGCCAATCTTGAGTGTTTATGGGTCAGTACCGGTCCTAATTTCTTTAAGAATAAACTCGTCTGATGAGCAAGTCAATGTGTGGCTGTGGCTGCAGCATTATTTCTTCTTTAATGAAAAGGCTGGGCTGTTCGACCTGCTGCTCCAATCTTCTATCTTGCAGTCATACATCAGAGCAGTTGCAGAGACTATCCATTGAATGTCTCAATCAGCCAAAGAAGGTAACTATATTTTGAATTTTAACTATACCATTAAAAGGATGCTGTATAATTTGGACTTACATGATAAAAAGACAAATTTCAGATGTTCTTAGCAGTTTTCTTGACCTTGCAGTAGCTATCCAATATCATTTTGCCATTATCAGGTTGTGTAGCAATAGAAATGTGCTGCAGTAATTGATTTTGTAATAGGATCAGGTGATTTACTGGCTGCACTGACAACCACTTGCTTGCTTGTTCTGAAATGTGGAGCACTCTAAGGGATGTTTTGATTGCAGCCTCAAGTTGCTCTGAAACTGCTAGATGGTCAAAGATGTAAAATCTGATTTGTCAGAATAAAAACTTCTCTAGCCCTGTTCTCCAGTAGTATTGGAAATTAATTTAATTTTTTGAATGCTGACTCTTCAGATTTCAGTTTATTTGTAAAATCCTTTCTGCATAGAATTAGAAATTATCTAAGTCAACTTCATGCATGTCAACCTTTCCCCTTTCCTAGTAGTCAGTGCCTTATGCGTTTCCTGAGAATTTGGTCCGTACTATAATGTAGTCTGTGCCTAGAGAAGAGTATGCAACAGTTCTTTGTGCATTGCTATTAAATGTTGTATTTTTCTCTTAATGTATTATGCTTTGGAACATTCCAAATCAGAATATGGATTTTACTGTAGAAGAAGTCATTCATTAAGAGCTGTGATCCAGTGAATGAAATTGGGGAGCTTAATTGGGTCTGCTTTTTGGTCTAAGCTGTCTGAGGCTGATAAAACTGAAATGTGTTGTTAAACTCTTAGAGCTTTTAAGATACGTAGTACACTATTCATCTTCAGGTTAATTGGAGAGTAGCATGAGCACAGACCATGTTACAGTGGTTATTAATGGCTTATACTTAATTCTTTTCACTTTCAAAAAAGTCTTGGTTCTTATCCGTTATCGTGTAAGAATAGACACGCTGTTTTGAGCACTTGTTCACTGTTATGTGCCACATCATATAAGAATGAAAACTTAAACAAACCCCACTGAGTTGTTAAAAATGGCTTTTAATTGTTGTAGTGACTATTTCAAAGTGAAAACTGGGGACGGGAAAAAATTGCATCCAGAAGTAGAAGAGTCTTGCATGGACCTCGAAGTAAGAAACAGTCAAAAGAGTGCCTCTATGCTGAAGACTCGAGGATGACAATCACTTTGGCCTGAGGACATCAGTATGCTAAATAACTAATAGCTAAGATCAAATACATAACAATTTCTCAAGTGATCATATATACATGATTTAAGTGGCCCAAAGTAAATCAAGGTGGCTGGATTTGAAATTGTTGAACCTGCTTATGATTAAACTAACTAAAAAGTTAAGATCTTTCAGCTAGTTCTCACTTGATAAGCATCAGTAAGCAAGAAACATTTGAATTAAACCAAGAGGTTTTAATTTTGTTTTCCATTTATACTTCAGAGAAGGTAACTACAAGAAAATTGATTCTTGCTCATATAATTTGTACCTGTTTCCTAACAGGGAGAAAGTGCTATTTCCATGTTTGTTCATGTAGTGTGTTGCTTTACATTCAGATTCTTCTCTGCTGTTTGGTTTGGGTTTGTTTGGTTTTTATTTTTGCATTGTGAAATGAGCATGAGTTGCTTTGCAGAAATAGGTTTCTTTCTCACCAATTTATACATGTGAAAAGAACCCCAAATTCCCATTTCTCTAGCATACAATGGTTTTTTTCAGTCTGAATGAACTGGTTGTTGTGTTGGAGTAACAGAATGAGCCCAAGAATGTTTTTTGAACCTGGAGATCAGGATTAGTGTTCAAAGGTGGTGATGGTGGTAGGAGGGTAGCGCCGCACTGAGGCCAGGTTGCAGGATTTACTTAGCTATTATTGTGTTTAGTGATTTGATTTTAAAAAAGATGTATGGGGAGGCAGCAATCTTGCAGTGTTTCAACTATTTAAATTGTCTTAACTAGCAATAGGAAACACGGCTGTTAGCTTAGGATAGAAATTAATTAAAAATAACTTCCGTTTAAAGGAGTTAACTGGATGAGAAAAATAAGCTGAAATAGTTTGCGTTTACTTTATTTTTATATGTCTTTCTCAAGATTAGTTATGCTACCTGGGAAAGTTGCCACCATAATGAAAAAGTATATTATGAAAGTATTTGTGAGAAAGTTGATGTGTGATCTACTGATTTTGTGCTTCTAAACACAATGATAAAGAGCAATTAATTATGAATTATGTTCTGAAGATCAAGAGGAAAATCTTTGTAAATCATTGAGGAAAATTGTTGGAAACAATTGCGTTTTTCAGAGAAATTGGAAAATGGACTCTTTTTGTAAAAGAGTGTTTTGTGTCCAAAACTGCACTGCAAAACATAAAACTCCATGAAACTGCAGCTAGGGCAGGGAAGAGAAAAGGGCCTTTCTGTTGAGAGTGGTATGTTACCGAAATGGTAGTAAATACCAATAACGTGTGCTGTGGGAGTACTGTTGTGCTAACGGAGCAGAAGGAGTAATGGAACTAATTGAATAGTAGCATCAGAATCGTTGAAGCTGGATCTAACAGTCCGGAAGTTCAGCTGCATACTTGTCAAAGTGCCTCCAGTGGGTGTTGGTGGCCCTCGGGTGATGTGGCTGGAGGTGCTTTGGCCCCAGTGTGGGCTCCCGACTCCCCGCTGCACAGCCACGCGCGGGGTTGGCGGGGCAGCCAGTGCTTATGTACAGCATGTTACTGTGGGTCCTGGCACCTCAGCGGTGCTCTAAACAACAAAAACCAGCACTTTGTCAGGTGTAAGATGAGAGTCTCCATCCTTCAGCCAGAAGATATTTGTAGCGGTAACCACTACAACAGCTCTGAAAAGCACTTGTGTTCTATAGAAATAGTCATGAGAATGAAACTTCGAGTGTGTGAAACATTAGGCTAAACATTATAGTAAAAACCTGTGTTTTTGCTGAAATGTGATAGTACTAGGTTTTTATGTACGTGCGCTGTTTTGCATAACCATACTAGCTCCTAGGGAAACTGCGAGTGTTACCACATTGTGAATGCTTGTTACCGAGAGAAGGAACGCTGTACTTTTGTTTACTGACCTCATTGCAAAAATGAAGTAGAAAATGCCCCTGTGTAACCCTTTTGAGATATTTCAGTCCCATGTTTGAGAAGCTCTAATATTTTCTCTATATTCTGGACGTAGACGTTCATTCTGACTTAGCATTACAATGATAAGGTAGTGCTTGATGAAGAGTTGGACTTGGAAAACATACATTGTAATGGCATCGTCAGTCTTCACCGAAAGCAGAACCAGCTCAGGCTCCCCAGCTGCTCTGTGCGTGGCAGGGCAAGCGGGGTCCCAGCTTTCGCTTGGGTAGCACTTGCTCTGAGGAGCGGATGGCTTCAGGGAGAGAGCAGGAGAGCAGTTCTGGGAGTCAGGCTGTTACCCGGGATGCTCGCTGTCTGCGCCCAACTTGGGAGTGTTTGAATTGGGGTTAGGAGGGGAGTTGCATGACTGGGAGCGATGTAGCTAGGTTAAGAGTAAGTTTGTTTCTAGTGATCTTAACTCATAAGGGTTGGGATATTGGCAGCGCGCAGTCTCTTTCTAACGTAGAACCGTGGAGTGAAACTCTCCAGTAGTTTGCAGTGAGTGCCTTGCTATTTGTGAATGCCTTGCTATTCGTGAATGCCTGTGTAGCTAAAGACATAAGATAATGATCTTCTAAAGTGTTTTTTTTTTTTTCACTCTCCTTGACCTTCCAGATCAGTTGAGGGCTTCTGTACCTGATTGCTTAATGAGGAATTGACCAGATTGATTAATAGCCTCTCCCCTCTTCCTGGTGATTTCAGTAGGAACACGTACTAGTTTACTGGTGATTGCAGATCATTTTAGGGCCTAACTTGAATTAAGTTCAAAATAAAACAATGTGACTGTGAGAATGGATGCATGGCAATCTTTCACCTCATATTTGCTAGACATGCCCATTTTATAAGAATACAATCACCTATATACTTATATGGTTAATCCTCATCTCAAGCTTGAAAAGTACTAGTAATGGAGAAGAAATATTTAAAAAAAAGAAGAATCTTACATGAAATTGGAGGAAGACTTGAGGAAGCTAAAGATGGGACACAAGGGGAGGATCTGTAAGTTATAAGGAACTAGGAAATAGAAACAGGCAGGGATTTTATTGGAGGGTGGAAAACCTTGCTGTAGACCACTGTTCTTATTATCTGAGTATATATGAATCTTGCACAGCTGCTGAATCATGGTTAGTTTTGCTTTTGCAGGTAACATGCAGTGTGCAAGATTTATGTTATAGCTGGGATTTATGTTTTCATGCTTCCTGCTGCCCTCCAAACTGATGTCATTAGAAACTTACAGGATCTGAATGTCAGGCTTTATTCCCTCAGAAATAAAATTTGTGATCACAATTTTGCATTTTAGAAAGCAATCCTAATGTGTCTACGAGCAATCTGGTAACTCTCACATGGCTAAATATAGTTCTGCTACAAATAATGTTTAAAAAAAGAAAAAGGAAACCCAAAGCCTTAGTTCGGTAGAATGAAGAGAAAATATAAATCTAGATATATTCAATTAAAAAAGCATAGTTATGCCTTTTTAGGTCAAGACCTCTAGTAAATTTAAGGTTAGTTCTTCTTGTAAATGGATTTTCATTTTTAAATGTTATGTCATGCAGACGCTGAAGCCTTGAAGTTCCTAACTTCTGTTTCCTGTGGGCATACCTACTTTCCATATTTTGTATATGGCATAACAAACCCAACTAATGTGTCGCGTAACGATGGCATGACGTATATCTGCTGAGCAATCAGATACGTATTTCCAGAACTTCTTCAGCCGTGACATCTGATGTCCACTTTCCAGTTTAAGAGATTAGCGTAATAGTACGATAACAGAAGAGAGGAGACTTTGCTGAATTCCAAAGTGTGATTTTTATGAATGAATGTTAATTTACGGGTTGTTTTCATGTTTGTTTTAAACTGGTCCTTCTCAGCACAGGTGGGCTCTTCTGTCTGCCAGCAGCTTAACAGTGGAAGAGTCTTGCAGACTTACGGGGGACAGACTGGTCGGATGTGATGTTAGGCATACAGATAAGATGCCTTGCTGTATCCAGAAGGGCTGAGAGGGTGAAATGGACTGTTAAATGCCCCAAGGAATAAGTTAACTTTAACAACAGATCTTCTCAATAATCGAGAGGCAAAGAACCTTCCTTGGTGTTTGAATGAAGAGATGGTGACAAGGGTATAGAACTGAGAGGGAAGAAGACTTCTGTGTGTGGGAGACAACAGAATACTCTGAGGAGCTGAGTGGGGGAGAGAAAGGGAAAATACATTTTTAAGGTCATAGGAACCGTCATGATTATCTAGTCAGACCATCTGCACCATGCAGCACTGGATTGCACCCATGCTGTAACCCCGAGTTTGAGGTTCAGCTGTAACACTTCACAGCTAAATTGTACCGCTCGTTCTCTTAATGCAGACTGTTCTGTACCACAAAGTCCTGATCCAGCATTTGTTAAATTGTCTTCTATTAACTCTTTAAAGGTTCCTTTCTATATTAGCATTTGAAATTCCCTTGGTCTTTGTCGAGGTAAAGTGGTTTCTGTCTTTTCCTTTTTTTAAACATCAGCACATAATTTCTTTCCTGCTTTTGGCAAAACAGGAAAAAATGATGACAACCCAGTAAATGGTAACATTTTGTGGTAAAATGCTATTACTGCCATCAATATTGTCATTATCAGCAGCAATGGAAGAGATAGCAAAACCACTGAACCACTGCAATGTCCTCTTGTTCAAAGCTGAATTTAAAAAAAAAAAATTCAGAAATAAATGAGATTTCCCAAAAGTCCTATTTGGGATGGTTTACCAGAATGGTAGAGTCTTTCTTCATCTCAACAGCTGACATCGTAAGTCTTGATTTGAGTACACTCACTCTCTTACAAATGGCGTTATAAGTGCCTCAACACAGAGAATTCTGTTAATAGTATTAAAGTCTGGGAGATTCTGGAATTCAAATCAAATATTGTCAATTTTGATCAAACCACCTTTTCATATACAATCTTAAGCCCCC
>NW_010401864.1:12212-27716 GCF_000710305.1 Buceros rhinoceros silvestris
CCCCCTTTTTATAACCAATCTAAAACCCCCCCCCCCCAAGTTAGTTTTTACTCATTAAATTACACAAGACAGCAATGAGTGATGGAGAATGAAATGTCATCACAGCAACAGAAATCTCCTGATTCTTGAGCAGTGATACCACTAGAGCAAAATGAACGTGTGCTTGGCCTGGCTGGTTTGAAATGCCCTCAAGAAGCTTATTACCTCCTGGTAGCTTAATGTTCCTGCTGTTCCTGTGAATGAAGTTTCATTTTGCTAAGTACCAGACTTTACTTTTTGGGAGTTTGTGCTGTGCTTTAGAGCTTGTTGACTTCCAGCCTTAATAGATTGTACTCAGAGACAGGTCAAGAATAAAGCTGATGCAGTATGAACCATTCTGGTCGTTCTTGCAAGTCTTTTAGTTGCTTAAAAATATCTTCCATCCTCATAAGCTCCTAGTGAACTCTGTTCACTGTTTTGGTAAAGTGATCACAAAGGCTATTATTTCTTGCAGTTTTTCTTTAAAGGTTCTTTTCTGAAACTTTCAAACAATTGTTTCCCCAGCACTGTTTTTAGTCCAGTTTTAGTAGTGTTTTATCTGTTGCCTTAACTATCTTTGCAGTTATACTGTAATGCAAGATAAATAGAGAAACTAACATTTTGGATATTATGCTTTGTGGATAATATTAGAATAAGGCTGTAAATTTAACAAACTTTTCCTCCATGGACTTCAAAAGATATATAGGTTTTTATTAATACATGTAATTTTTCTTAATTCCGTAAGAAGCCTTTTTTTCTTCATCCTCCCTATTGAGATGTCACCGATGATACTGTATTGATCCACTAAAAAGGTTTGCAGTGAAGCTTTTTCCTTGATGTAGGCTATCTTTTTAATTGTGGCTATATCACTGTGCTGTGCAGAATTCTGTAGTTAGGGTGTGTCAGCACTTACATTTTAAATCCTTCATTTTTATCAGCAGCTTAATACTGACAATAAAAAATAGCTTTGAAGCAAAACATTGGAAGATCTTAGCCTTCAAGGGGAGTCAGTAAGAGTTCAGTATATTAAAAACTATTCAGATGAATCTGAGTTAATGAAAGGTTCTAACTTCTTTTACAAACACTTTTTATGTACGCTTGCAACTACTGTTTAAAATTTTTTTTTTTTTAGTTTTTTTCTTACTTGAGGTGCTGATATTCAGCATTAAAACACAGCAGAATTCATTGCTCCTTTTCTCTGAGTATTTCTAAGGGATCTACAGCAGCTCCTAAACCTGCCTGCCTCTCTGTCTTGGTGTCATGTGTGTGTGTCCCCTTTTTCCTAATTCACCACCCCCTCCTTTTCCCCCCTCTCTTTTTCCTTTTTGCCCCCTTTTCCTCTTTTCCCCCCTTCCCTTCTCCCAAACCTGCAGTTGCTCTGAGGAGCCTAACAAGAATGAAGGATGACTGTCTCAATTGTTTGCTGTTTGTATATTTACCAAATGTTTGATCCCACATAAGAAAGTAATGTGTGCAGAGGGGTATTTCTCCTTATTTTAAAAACTACTACTGTAAAAGAATGTTTCTAATATTGCAAACTGAGGCTATTGGAAGTGGAAGCGTATTAGATATCTGTGCTGGCTCACAATCCAGAGCGCAGAGCTAGTCCCTAATGATGGGAAGTCTAAATGCATAGGACTTGTTTTTTTCCAGAATGGTGTTAGAGATAGTGCCTACCCTTCTCATTAAAGGGTAATGGCTAGCGTGCTCAAGGCCAGATTCAGTTTCTCCTCATTCTGTAAGGGTGTGCATGTACATCCTTCCCTTTTCTAGAAGACTGCTGAGAAACGGTTAGGGTGGGCATGTCATCCAGGTTGGTTTTGATGTGTAGGCCAATGTGTGATCATGAAGGAGGGGAAAAGCAAGCAAGAAGGAATATGATTTTGCAGTCTTATTGTACTTTGCCCTGAGCTTGGGAAAGAAATGCCCAAGTATCAGCATCTGCTCCCTGTGTTATTTCCAGGTGTCCCTCAAAAATTTGACGACTATATAGAAAGAGTAGGACGAAAATACAGCTTCCCCTCCTACTTGGTATCTAATGGCTGGTTAGAGTCCTTATCCCTTCCGTTATTCTGTACTGTCTTGTTAGAATGCTGTACTGATGAGAAAGAAATGCTAGTTTAAATCTCACTCATCAGATTTGGCTCTGATAATACACATGTATGTATTTCTTCATTTCTCATCTGAATCTGACATATGGACCCTATGATCTTTTGACATTTTTGTTTTGGTTTTGCTTTAGGGCCAGGTATAAGCCTGGTCATCTAGCCCTCCCAGGATGGGAACATGCTAGAGGAAAAAGAAACATTATGAGCACAGGCAACTGGCCCTGGGTGCAACAAGTGAGACGAAGAGGGAACAGGCATAGTCCCCAAAAAATTGAAGAGTCAGAGTTGTAGCATAGCTGTGATTTGAACTCTGACATTGCTATTGATACAAGCCTGGATTTCTTAGGAACTTGGTATCACAATTAAGCTCAGTGTAGCTGACCTTGCTGAAGCCTGTGCAGGCCTGTCTGCAGAAAGGAGACAAAATCACTCTTTCACCTTATGTTTGTTGGAATGACAAGGCCATGATGTTCTTGATCCTTTCACTTTTTCAAAGCCCTCACTTTATGATTGGAGAATCAGACCCTGAGAGTGAAGAGGCTGAAGGTCCCTCCTCAGGCCCCTGGCATTGAAACTAAATCTCCTCAGACTGTATTCAGCTGTTTTTCCACTAGATCACATTTTATCCACCTAGTATTTCCTTTGTGGGAAAAGCACAAAGAAAAATTAAGTTTCAAGTGACTGAAAGGTGGCAAAAGATTTGTATAGAGATTCCAAGTACCTTGAAAATATGATTCTTACTTTGTATAGCTTGATAAATAAGGCACAAAGAAGATAGTGACTCACCTAAATTCTCAAATCTGGAGTTGAGATAAAAATCAGATCTGATTCCTATTTTTTTTAATGCTTTTTAATGAAATGGTCTCTGTAGCCTCTTCTTTACAGAAAGATGGACGTTATTGTTTCAGTTTCTTTTGTGCCACTTCACAAGTATGTGTGTAGTGCCTTTGCCAACCATTGGGAACTGTGTGCCAACTAATGCAGCTGTCACTTGATTATTTTTCTTTCCCCAAGCTTTTTGGCTCCATCTTCTTGCCTGGTCACTTCTACTGTTTGCTTTCCACTTCCCGATGTGCTGCCTCCCAGATGCATAGTAATAGTCAGTTTGTACCTTCCCCCTTGCCCCCAATTTCCCAAAGGATGGAGATTAGACCTTTCCTTCCTCCCAGTGCCTATGCTCATACTTGCACTTCAGGATGGAGAGAAGAAGCAGCTTCCTGAACATGTCATAACTTACTGTATACCAAAGCCTTTTCCATCTGCTTCCCACCCACAGCCGTAGCTATTTCTCACAGTATCTGGAGTGACAACAAAACATTTCTCCTGAGCGGATTTTGGTGAGGTGGCAGAAATTGAGGAAGAAAGGAAACAACTAGACAACATGGACTGAAGGGTAGTACAGGAGCTGGGAAAGCAGTTCTGTGATTTATTTCTCTTAAAGCTATAACAACCTCTAATTTTCAGTAGTAATTTACTGATGAAAGATTGGTCACTAATTATTTTTTCTACTTAGATACTTTGTAGAACAAAATTCAAGCTCTTATGCAGAGCATTGGAATTAGTGTGGTGTGCCAGCTGAATTTGAAACAAAACATGAATTGGCAGGCCACCTAACCTAATTCGAGTGAGTAATGTGGATAGAGTCTACCTGCTCCTTGTGCCCATTTGAGGCTCAATTTTATTTATTTATTTTAAATATCCGTGTGGCCCTATATATCTCTACTTGCAGTTGACTTGGTGTCAGTTTTCGGTTTGGAGCTCAAGAAAGCAGCAACAACTAGCAGTTACAAAACGATTAAGCTTTGCAAATATTGTTGGTCTAAACTGTTCTCTTGTTCCATTTTTTTGTAACCAAGATTTTTTAATCTTCCTTATGTATAAATATACATTAGTAGCTTCTCCTTTAAAAATTTGTTATGCTCGGATGGGAGCACTGGTGCCTATATGTAGATTAATTTTTAAGTACTTCGTGTGTCTTGCTTAACATTTTTCATACTTGGTGCTTTTTGCTTCAGCAGAATTAGTAGTTAACATGGTTTTACTGTATTTTGTCTTTGCAGAGCTTTTAAACTCACAGAATTCTAGGGGGGAAAAATAATACTGCATACAAGGATAATTGTCATCCTGAAGAGAAAAAAAATTGCCACTTCCCGGTTGAATTCTTATTAGAAATGTGGAGTAATCTTTCCAAGACTGAGAAGTTTCTGGCAATTTGGTGACCATAGCTTCCATTGTCAACAAACTCATGGACGAGACATCTTTGTTATGAAGAACACAATGGATTTTCATGTTTCAGTCTGAAATTAAAGCTTCCCCAAACCTGTTTTATACGACAAACAACATCAATCTTTTCACTATTCTATAATGCTAGTTGTTTACATGAAATTCCACCCCCCCATCTAGTACTACTCCACTTTAGTTTCTTGTGGACCTTTACTTTTGTAAATAAAGTAAAATAGCAGCCTTCTAGCTGTGGAAAAAGGCAGGCAAAGAAGTATAGTGTTTTTTCTTGGAAACTGCATTTAATGGTTCTGTGACATTGACTCAGTGGCCAGCAAAGGTAGAAAAAATTACTTTGGTTTTTGAATGTTTCAGATCGTTTATGATCTCATGGCATCTAAAAAAATCCCCAAATACAACACTGCCTCCCCTACCACCAAACAAAAGCCAGCCATGAACCGTGTTCTGAGAGCACAAAGATACAAAATGTTTTGGTGTGTTAGAGATATTAGCCCATTTTATGGCAGTGACTGTGCGTTCTCTAAACACACCAAGACAAATCTTGTACCTCAGTTGTTGCATTACATCTGAGTAAAGGGAAGAGATGGCCATTAAGAGCAAGAGGAGTCCATAACATAGAGAAACCGTGTTCCGTTAGAGAGGGGAGTGCTTTCATGCAAGGGCCCTGGTCAGCCAATACACAGCGGGGAGTAGTATGGCATCCTCTAACAGCTATTATTTATCCAGCTTTGTTATGGGTGGCTAAGTTTCACATCTCCTTAAACAGAAAAGCAGCTGATACTTTTTTCAGACTCTACAGATACAGGAAAAATGAAAGCAGACTGGTCTGTAACGCAGGTAAAGAGTATAGCTAACAGAGTGCAGAGGCTCTGGAAAGAATTTAATCAGGGCATTTTCATGGATTTTGTCTACTTTTAAGTCAGTGTAAAGTTTGTAATTAGATCCAGTCAAATTCAGGATAAAACATTGTAATTCTCACAACAAAATCTTAATGAGTATCACACACTTCAGCTATCATTTGATGTACTGAATGTCCTAGTAACAGCAAGTGGACAGAGGATTTGATTTCTCTGAAAAGTCAGTAGATGAGGCTGTCTCACTCTGTTTAGTGTGCAGAACTGGCTATTTGTGGACTAGTAGGTTGCAGAAGTGCTAAAAGCCAGAGGCATCAATTCTTGTAACTTATAGAACAGACCCTTAATGTCCTCTTGTGTGCTGATGTAAGAAGCTCACTTTTAAAATGTTCTGTCTGTGCTAGATCTCCACATAATGAAGTGGATGCTTTTCCAGTGTATGTAGTTGATCTTTGACTCTCAGAATTAAAATTCTAAGAGTACTAACTATAGAAAATAATGCATACAACAAGTATGCCTGTGGGAATAGCTGTGAAATGAAAATGTGATGGCAGTTCACTGGCTGTTTGTTACCAATTTATCTAAGCCATTGCATCTGAAGAGGTTTTGCACCTTTACAGATGTTTGTGACTGGTTCCATGAGCAGGACAATGTAGGTATTTGTATACTTAAATCTTGTGCCATCACTTGCAGTGTGATGGCTGTGATAATTGTCCTGATGACATATATTATATAAGGTGTAATTAAGTGACAGATGGTGTCAAACTTCACTTGCGGTTGTAGTTGGCATAGTTTTCCGAGGAGTGAACAGTAAGGACACACTGGTATTTTTGCACATTATTTAGCCATTTCTATTTACAAATAACAGATTTTGTACATTTACTCATGCTGTTTGAATGCAATTACGCTTCTGGTTTTAAAAAATAAGTTCTCAGATGGCCAGTGAAGATATTCTTGATGCTGAGGAAGGCAGGTACTACTGCTATGTCAATTTAGGCTTCTTTTTTATTATGTAAGTATCCAGTGGTTATTGTATCTTGACAGGCCATTTATAACAGTAGCAGGATAGATATTCCTAGAACCATGACTCCACTCTTTTCCACAGTAAAACATGCTGCAACTGTACATATAGGCAGGTACTGCTAATACATGAAGACTTCTGTCTTCCCTTTAGTTGGTGTATATAGATGATTGTACTCACGGCTGGAAAACAGCTTCTAGTATCAGGCAAAATCTATCACAAACAACATTTAATTTCGTTTTCATGCGAAGATTGTAGTACAGTCTTTGCGTTTTCTCAGGTAGAATTCAAAAAGGCATTATTTTGGTATTTCATGTTGTTTAGTTCTGTAACATTGATTGCTGTTCCAAGGTCACATTTTTGTCTCGATGAGATTCATCAGCCACAATGAGAAGGCCTATTTTTTGTAATCTTCTAGTCTTGAATTTAGTTTTGCTCATTTACTTGATTTGCTGATCTGTCGTACCAGCTCTAAATAACTTGACTCTTGCTTACAGTCCCATGCAATGGTGGATAGTTTTTGCTGCTTTCACACAGTGTGAAACTTGGGTTGTGCTTTAGCAGCCTTTACATTTCGGAATTGTACCCACATTTATGCAAGCTTATGTAAAATAAGAGGAGTTCAGAGACATGGAGACTTTTTGAAGATACTTGCTTCTAAACACGGCAACTACTTAGAGATTAATTAGACTAGTTTATGAATATCTCTGGCTGACTGGTTTAACATGTTAATTGTTAGTTTCCTTTATGAAAGTCTTGTCCTAACAGTATCAATAATATGCTGCAAGGACAGTGCTGCTAGGACTTCCTTCACCTCCGTTGTTAGAGCAGCTTTAAATATTATTAAATTAAGGAACTGAGTTCTTGGCCTTTGTGACAGTGTTCCTCTTCTGGGTGCATAAAGCCAATTTGTCTTGAAGCATAAAATAAACAATCAAGTACTAATGTTATGAAGTGTCCATTTCTGCTTGTTTCAGCTGTTACTAAATATAAAAATTGATATGCTGGAACACTTAAGCCTGAGTTGTTGTCTTTTTCCAAGCCCTGCATAATACAGTGGATCGATAATGCACTTTCTTGGCTACAGGCGCTGAACAGATCTGATCCTGTTTAGTCTATATCTAGTAATGAATGATCTATAATTCGTCTGAGACCTTATATTGTATAACTTATTTTACTCTTCACATTTTTTTTCCTTGCTATCCCCTTTATGCTTACTTCATTTCTAGTTTTATGCTGCCACATCTGCCTGAAATATTCTCTGTTGTAACATGCAGCTTCCAGCTTCACCTTCCAATTTCTTTTCAAAACACGGTTTTCCTGTGATCTCATCAAGCCCCACTTTCCTGTGTTACTACTGATTTCCTTAAATAGTGGAGGAACTTAAAAGCAGCATATCTACCCCCCTGCAAGCCACTAATTGTGTATCTTGATTTTTACATATTCCTTCTCTTCTTGGTCTGAGATTTGTGAATTCTGTTGAGCAAACACTGTCCTTTTGTCAGTATAAATGATGGACTCTATATAAGAGCTGCTTGGCTCATTCTGTCTGGAAAGGCACGTTTGTATTGACAGTGGAGATCCTAGCTGAGATTTGTCAAAGCTGTACTTGGAGAAAGAATTTGTGAAGGTGTCATGGGTTAGGGCTGGTCTGGTCGCAGGAGCAAGTGTAAGCAAGAGCCTTTCTGCAGACCAGTCCTTAACAGTAGCTATGAACACCAAACATTAGCACTTCTAGAGGCAGACGCTGGAAAAATATGCCGTTAACTTTAGAAAGTGGAGTTATTTAGAAGAGACTGAGCTGAAAAATAAAGGCACTGAACATAATTAGTTCTGTTCTAGCTCAAACCAGGACGGAAGGGCAAATGCCCACCTGCATTTTGATTTCATGTTTGCATACAGGGTGTGAAGCTTACTGGTAACCAATTTGAAGGTGATACATTCATGTTAAGAAGCAAGCTCTGTGGTTTTTCTGCTACTGCAGATTTTAAGAACTTGAACAGACTTTTTAGAAATGCACTGAGGCTGCAGAGCAGCCGTGATATATTCTGTAGTGGAAATGGTAAATATAATATGTAAATAGGAGGAGATAGATTAATTTCCTGGAGAGTTTACTAAGATATGTTAACACTTGAAAAGAGATGTCAGTCTTTCTTTCCCTTCAGATTTTCTTTCAAAAGAGAGGGTGGAGCTTTTTACAGGCCGCTTTGTTACCATCTTTCACTACCCCTACTGTCTTTCGTTACTTCTGAAGCATGTAGTCGCTAATGACCATGTGTGGTCATGACATAAGCAAATACATGAATGCTTATAGACAACTGCACATACCTTGCAGAACGAACAAAGAATCTTCTTTTCAGCTGTTTTGGACTCCTCATTGCATCTTGTAAATTACAGTAAAAATGTATAAAATAGGAAATTTATAAAATAGGAATGAACGCCTGATCTACAAGTGTTGATTTTTAAGGGTTTTGTGTTAATGGCTGGCTGATTCCAGATCACTCTGGAAATAGTGTATGGCACTGCTGCTACCAGATCAGGAGAGGTTCAGTTGGTGTAGATTGACTTGTGTTTTATTTCTTCACCTTTGTTACATCTGTGAATATCGAAGTCTGTTGCTGTTTCTATGTTCAGTTATGATCTTTACTGTTGCTGCTTATTGATGAAGGCTCGATAAGAGCAGTGTGTACTCCTGAACAAGGGTATTGTATTTTGTAGCTAGGAAATTTTAATTCTTCTATCATGTTAAATTTATTGCATCTTCATGAAGTATCTTATCTTCTAATCTCTCCCACACATCCCTGCTTTATTTAAAAAAAAAAAAAATCACAAAACAAATCCAAACAAACAAACAAAAAGATGGGGAAGTTCTTGATGGTGTTCAGTTCCTTGAGAGATGTTCTAAGTACAGAAGACCCAGTTGTTCACTGGGTGGTTCAGCACGATCTTGTTAACATGGAAGGTGTTTAGAAAAGGACAGGATTTTTTTTGTAATAGGTTTTGGTGGTTTAGCTTTTCAGTTCCTTATTTTTGGTCATCAGTCTGAATGGTTTCATTGTCCTCTCTATATGTCTGCATCTCAGTCTCCCCCTGTGTATAAACTGATCACTTTGCTTTCTACTTGTAAATAAAGAATGCTAGGGAAAAATTCTCTCAGACCTTCTTGGAGAAGTGAATAACAAGAAGTGGTGACGGACACATGTGAATGCAACATAACGGTAGCAAAAACACTAAATCCTTTGCTTCAGGGCCTTTTTCATAGTTTCAGTTGTGGAGTGCATATGCCCTTGCATGGTATGTCTCCTTGAAGCCACTGATGAAGGGATTGGTGATATCTTTGCTTATGCTTCCAGAGAATTTGCCGACTTGTGCTGTATTTTCTTAAACTTCTGAGGTTATTTTAACAACTGAAGTTTAAAAATAATAATAATAAAAAAAAATCTTTACAAACTTGGGAGTAAAGCACTCTGACCAAAGTGGTGAATTTTATGGTGACTTTGCCATCTGGATAAAAGTTTCTGGAGTGTCTTCCCCCCCAAAATCATCTGTCCTCATGAGCTTTCTCGGGATGCTCAATTATGAAAGTGACTGCCAAAGAAGAAGGAAACTCATGAGTTAGGGTAGTATGATATTAACTTTGTGGTGATTCCAGTTGACTGATACTCTCTTCTTCATTTATTTATCAAACAAGCATAATGGTGGGGGTCAATCAAGTTGCGCCAGGGGAGGTTTAGGTTGGATATTAGGAAAAATTTCTTTACAGAGAGGGTTATTGGGCATTGGAACGGGTTGCCTAGGGAGGTGGTGGAGTCCCCATCCCTGGAAGTGTTTAAAAACCGTGTGGATCTGGTGTTGAGGGACATGGTGTAGGGACCCAGGCAGTGTAAGGGTAACGGTTGGACTCGATGATCTTTGAGGTCTCTTCCGGCCGGATGATGATTCTATGATTCTACGATTCTATAAACTAATTTTATTCCTTGGAAAATGTTTACCATTTCAATTAATTTACAGCTTGTTCTCTGCTTAAATAAAAGTGGTAGTGGTTTGTCTCTAAATATCACTTGTACCATTCTTTTGATTTCTGAGATGTGTGTTACGTCTTGAATTAAATACGTTGCAAATGCCAGCTACTTTGTAAGACAAGGGCTGATATCCTTGGTTCACTTCTGATGGGTCTTATCAACATGGGAAAGCTGTGAAACAGAACAGACTGTGAACCCGAACTGAGCTCCTACTAATTTCCCAGGTGGACCTTGTTGGGTGGCAGTGGGCATTCAGGTTCTGGGGGACTGATTGCAGGTCACAGCTGCATGCCGCCTGTCCTGTCCCCCTGCTGAAGGAGATTGTTCATGTCTCTAATCTGTTTGTGGAACTGCTCGTGCGAGTGCTTCCTAATCTATTTCAGGCAAAACGAATCTGCTTAGCTTAGAATTTAAACTTGTAAGCTAACGTGGCTCATTCTGACTGAGGCGGATTAGTGATGCTTATGTGAGCAGGTACACCAGGAGATCTGGTTGGATGCAGTGATAAGCAGGATGGGTGTGGGAGGCTGAGCTATGCCTTGGGAAAAGTGTATGCATGTCTGTCTATACTGATTTCTGAAAGTTTCTTCTTATTTTAATGTGTCAGGAAGTCTACTTTGAAAGCAAAATAAATCTTGTGCACAGTAACTGTGCTGGGGAGCTTGCTGAGCATTTGCTTTCTATTAGCTGGTAGTCCTTACCTATTCTAGACTTTTATATACATATATATGTAGATGAGTACTCTGTTGCAGTTTTATCTCTTAATTCAGTGAACTAGGTTTTCCTTATGATGCTTGTTTTAGTCCTAGTGTATCTCTGGCTATAAAGAATTCAGCTAATATTTCAGTTTCCACTGGAATTGTATGCTCACAACTGAAAATGAAGGAGTCCAACTAAATGATCTTTCAAAAATATCTGTTAAAAAACTGCTGTCAGACTTTTCAAGTTGATTTGTTATATTTTGAAAAAGTCCTGCTAGAAAATCTGCTGCAGCTTTCTTTCATTTTTCAAAGAGATGTCACCAACTTTTTTTGCATAGCTAGGAGAATTTCTGTGCAAGCTCATAAAAATATCATGCTTTCTTGAGGTTAGTAATGTGATTTCAACTAAGTCAAGCATTTCTTCCTGATGGATACTTCCATGTTGGGGTATAAATGATGGAGGACTCATCGTCCAGTCTCTGTTCCTTTGTCAGTGGCAGAAAGAACTAGTGATGTCCAGCCTTCTGTCCTGCTACTGTGAGTCGAGCCTTTTCCAGATGTTACACCTCTTCAGAAAAGGTTTCCTGAATGCATAGTGTCTTGTAAATTTATCATCTGGGACCGAGTAGACTTGGGATCAGTGTTTTAAGTTGCCTTCTCCTGTCTGCTTGTAACAAGTCCTTTAGTCCCAGACAGCTCCAAATCTGCCAAGAAGTTTGTGTCAAAGTGGTTATTTCACATATTGAAACGAGATATCAGAAGCTCCTAAAGAGCTTGGAGGTTTGGGGTCAGTGCCCACCTGTGAAGATGAGATATCTTGGAAACTTGTGCTTGATCTCATAGGGTTTGAGGAATAAGTACAGATCTGTGAACCCTGTTGGTGCCACTACACCATGATAACTGCAATACGTTTGAGAATGGTTATGAACTCTGTGGGAGTGGATTTCAGTACAGGAGCCCCGTACTATTACAGGTAGAAAATATGTTCTTGCCAGGCTTTGATAAAAATCTGTGAGTAATGCAATGAGGAAATGAAAACATTTCTTAGAGCCCAGTATTCTTTCCATGTTAGTTACTGAAGAAAGAAAGAAAATTATATTAATTACATCCTAATTGTTCATTTTAAGTGTTAATTCAAAGCACATTGATTTTATTCTAGTTTCAGATTAAGTTTTAGTGACTGTGGTTATGAAAAAATATTTATCAAGTATCTTAAAATTTCTCTTACTACTATTAAAAAAATGCAGTATGAGTAGCTTAAAAATTTCTTCTTTTTTTTCATCTTCTTTGACCCAAAAGCTATTCTCTTCCCACAGCAGTATCAGGTGTCCCAATGTAAAGTGAAAACTGAGTATAACTGATCAAGCTTTAAAAAAAGATGCACACAAACCCCAGTAATCAGGACAGTAAATTCTTTTGGGTTGTATTTTAAACTAGTATCTTCTGGAGCGTGTTATCTTGGTACATGGGATTTGGAAGTTGACACCGGTGATTGACATCTCTTCTGGTTTTATTGTTCCAATTCGAGTAGCCTTTGGAAAGAAACAAGAGGTTGAATTATTTCTGGTAGAAATAGGATTAAAGTAATTTTTAAGTCCTAATGTTCTCATTCATTTCTAAAGACTTCTGTTCGCATTACGCTCTTAGGGTTTTTTTCCTACAAACTGTTAAATACGAGCAAAATGTAAAGGATGGGCCAGGTTTCAGTCATTTCTTAAATCTCTCAGTAATGCATCTTTTGTTATTGTAGTCACAGTGGGGTTTTTTTTTCATCATGATTGCACTATTAAACAGGACTGTCTCACATGGTGACACTCGTCTAGGGTGGTTAAACCATGATAAGCCTTTTCTGTAATTAGTTTTGATTTTATTTTTTTAAAATTTATAGAGAGTGTTCCCCTGTAAATATTACACTGTTTAAAAGGTGTTTTGCTGCACTTGTTTCTTCTTAGTTTGTTGTGGATAAGCTAAAGCGGGTAATAGTGAATGTACTTAATTTTATGAACTCATAGTAAGGAATTCTGATTAGTAACATGCAAGGAAAAAACCTATTGAGGACAGAGAGTAATAGTAACATCCACTATTTTATTTGTTGCTTGAAAGGTGGAGTGCTTTCCTCTGTGGAGGCAGAAATTCCTCATAAATTGACAGCTGGGACTCAACTTAGTGTCCTTGAGAGATTTATAAACTGGGGAAAGAAGTGATTATCCTTTTTAAATATTTGGAGAGATGACCCTTGAATTTGCAAGGCTTGTGAAGAAATTGCTTAAGCATTGCTGTATGACTAGATATTTCCCAGCTGTCAAGATGGTAAGAATGGAAATGTAAATACCTTAGAAAGTTCAACTGTAGTTTTTGTGCCTTTTTACAATTTAGACCTAACCGTTGCTTCCATTGAGCAAATAGCTGAATCCTGTGTCCTGGTGACCAAGAAGTGATTTCTGAACTTTGGACAGAATGGTGTCATTTGTTAATCAGCCTTGCATCTGAGAACATGGAAGCCCACGTGTAGATTGTAAGAAAAATTAAGATAGACACAGACTTGAAAACCATGATGGATTCTTGGACTTCACACTGCCAGCATGGTTTGTACTATATTCTGTTTTCCTAGACTAGATCTTTTGAAAGATCCAGGACTAGATCTTTTGAAAAGCTGAGTTATTTAGTGAGAGAGCCTTGCAGTTACTAAAAGCCATTTTGGGCTGCTGCAGTGAAAATGGTAAAGTCCATTTTGTAGGCTGCAAGCTATGCCTGTCATAGGACATAACCTAATCAGCCAGGTTTTCCAGAAAGGACAACTATAGATGCCTTGTTGCTACTGACAACCAGTGCATTATTCAGAAAGTCGTGTAATTTGGCATTCTATCAGTAGAAGCTGTTGTAGTGGAAAAACAACTGCTAGCGGCTGGACTGTTCCACACATCACTCTTGCATGGTAGTGATAAAACCACCTTCTGAATTAGTTGGATAATGGCCTCAGAACTTGGTTTAGATCAATCAGTTATTTTACAAGTCTTTTTCTTGAGCGACTTTTCTCTGTTAGAAAAGAAACAGCCAGCCCGGAAATGTGCCTTGCCTGTTCCGTGCATCCAGAGCTCTGTTCTCCTGTGTCAACAGGGTTGGACTTTTCAGGCTCCCTCTCTATTGTGTTGTGGGTCCCTGTGGCACATGGAAGACAAACCGTCTTGTCTCACAGATTGTACCAACTCAGCTGCTCTGGATTTCCACCTGTTACCAGCAATCTGGCAAGTCTCTCCCTCTGAAAATCAACACACGCTTCACTAGGGCCTGAGCAGCTTCATTGACTTGCTTCAGAACGTGTTGGTCTCAAGATGCGCAGAGCAGCTGTGTGCCATGGCAGCTGACCTTCGTCAAAAGCTGTGCATCTGATGTAGCATCAAGAGCAGACACGGGGTTTGGACCCGGAGTTGTGCACTCCGTGTTCGATCAACGGAGCTGATGCTGTTTAGCACTGCTCCCCAGGAGGTACAGTTGTTACTCTTCGCCTACATGATTCTGCACTGACAAAGCCCTTGAAAAGTCAGGAATGTAGGCTGGCGTTCAGTAAAGCTGGATCAAGGCAATGACAGCAGGGTCTCTTTGTGGCTGCCATTGTGTGACAGGTTCACTGTTGCAAAGTAACCGTCCTAGCCCTGCATGCATTTCCACATAGGCATGAGAAGTGGTGTCTCATGCATGTCAACTCTGGCAGACTGTGGTTTGGTGTATAGTTAAGTATAGTTAAGATTCTGTAGTGCTAACGGTGAACCATGGCTTGCTCTTATTGAAGAGTGTAGCTCTAAGTTTAAGGGTAGGTGTTTATTTTGCAGTGGTGTAAGATGTTAATTAGTCCTTAGCTGTTACCTGCTCTCAGCTGGAAGGGTGTCAGGTCTGCTGTCCTTACAACAGTTCACATCAGTCGTTCTTAATCCAGTGCCAGCAACATCAGTTAAATTAGATGAAACTGGTGAGTTTAAGTGACTTGCCTAATTTTGTCTGGAATGGGTTAGGGGACACTCAGCTGACTTTGGTGAAGCTCCACTGAAAATACCCTGTGACAGAGCAGTGACAGCGTCTTAAATGACAAAAGTCTCCAAAAAGGATCTCTCTCTACCTGTTTTATATCTGTCCAAATTATGATCCCAACTGCAAATTTTAAGATTGTTTATATTTGTACGGGCTGTATCAGTATCTCTTTTAGTTGGTAGTTAAGATAAATAATTTATTTGTTCACCAAATCTATGGTCATTGCTTTCCTGTGTTGGACTCAGCTCTTTTTACTGCTTGTCGTCATACCTCCTTTCTGTGGTAGGAGAGTGCTGTAGAATAGAAACAGAATATTTAGAGTCGATGGCTTCATAGAATTTGAAACAAATTTTGAATGCCTGCCCGACATTTAATATTGTAGGCCACCTTACATTCTTACCTAGGTACCTACTTTCACCTCTAGTGATGCAGATACAAAAAATTACTTTCCCAGTCTCAGAAATAGTTTGGCCAAGAAAATTTGGGTTTCTGTAGGTTGTGAGGCAAATGCCC
>NW_010401864.1:27787-36735 GCF_000710305.1 Buceros rhinoceros silvestris
ACCATACTGCTTAATTGGTTACTGAAATAAGATTCTCAGAGAGCCATTTTAAGGGCATTAAATCAATAACAATAATTGCAACCATTTCCATTTCTCCAGTGGAGCCTGCTAAGAGTCTGTCTGGGCAGGGGCCAGATTCTTTTAGGCAGGTTAGGCTATCATCTTCCTTCAAACCTGGCAATTTTGCATGCTGTTTGTTAGCAAGTGCCTTGTTGTTCTGCAAGGTCAGATTTTAGATCTGCTGCTGGAAAGCTTCCCCGTGACACTGAGAAGATAATACTTAGGAACCAATGTGTGGTAGGCAGTGTTCTGGAGACGCGAGGTTAACGAGAAGATATTTGCCTTTTTTTTTTTTTATACCATGCAGAGACCGTAATTGGTTTTTTTTCTTTTAAGTGAGATACCAGGAAGGGAAGTTTGTTCTGCTGTGTCCTGGGAGTATGTGACCTTGTTTTACTTAGGTCTTTCTGCTGCTGAAAATGCAGACAAACCAATGTATTAACAGATTTCAGCAAGTCTGGTAAATTCTGCTGTTCTGTTTCTCTTTGTATTTCTTGCTTTCATTAAAAAGAAAAAAAGTGCAGGTCAAAGGCTTCCTATTAGATGTTGATGCAAAGACATTTAACGAGTTCATTGACTAGCTCTGGAAGAATGTACATGAATCAGAGTTCATATTTGAAAATACGGTGTTCAGAATGGAGACAATATTGCCCAGCAGATACTGCACAAAATCTGATAAAATGTACAGAGCTGAACATATCATAAGATATGAATTGGGACTGTGGACAGATAGGCATTTTTCATAAAATATATATGTTACTCCTTTTTTGAGCAACTTCACAGGAATAAGGCTGACCTGTATTTTTTCCCACCAAAATGTTAAGATACACTAGTGTTAATAGCTTGTGTTGCTTGCATGAAGCATGTTTTACCCCAACCTGATTTCCATCTACCTTTTCTTATCTCAGAAATTCTTTATAACTCTGAGCTAAACACAAATAAGAAATCATCTTTGTCCATAATATCGTACAGCCTTTTACTCCCAGCTGCTTTAACCGATAAAGTATAAGTACTGATAAATGACATCATTTTATTCCTAGCAATTAGGTCTACATGACATCTGAATATTATAGGTAATTGTCCTTCAAACTTTTTAAAAGGAATAAGCAACTGAAAACAGGAAATGTAAATAAAACTTTTTGGTGGTAGCCTGGAATAAGCAGTGTCTACTATGGATCTGGAGGTAGAAAATGTTGTTGATGATAACTAGGCAAGATTTGTGGTTGTGGGGTTTATTTTAATTTTTTTTTTCTTTTTACCTTGTCTGTTGCCTCCTAGTATGCTTAGAATTACATAGAAGGACTGGGAATTTTAAAAAAGTAATAAAAAAAAAAGAGTGGTTTAGTATTTGAATTAGTTGATGGCACCTCTGGTAGGGTGTTCTTTATTTTTACAATAACTTGGTAAGTCTAGTAGGTTAGTCTGGTTAGAACAGAATAAAGACACTGCACTTTTCCTTTACTTCATTAGTCATTGTTAAGAGGCTTGAAAATACCTTTCTGTGCCTTAAAGCTTCTTGGGAGTAAAGGGAGTTTATTCTTGATGATCAGAAGTAGTGTAAGAGCTGCTTAAAAAGGGGATATTTTTTTAAACTTCTGTTAATCATTCAAACGCAGATGTTCTTTAAATAGTGGTCACTGCTCTTGATTCTCAGTCTCCTCAGCTTCAATCCTGCTGTCTTTTTCTTTTTAACCACTGGAATGCTTTTCAGTGTAAGGGATGTATGCGTTTTCATCTGTTTGTGTGCTGTCATTCCACATTAGAGGTGTTTATCTCAACAGCTCTGGGTAGGGAAGAGTTTAGTCCTTGGTGTTACTTTCCTCCCATCTAAATTTTAATAAATTAAGTTTAAATTCAACTAAATTGAGTTGCTGTTTGTCCTCAGGGTGTATTTCCTCACTCCCTCACTTCAGGTAAAGTTGACCTTTTCAGTCCAACTTTTCTGCTCAGAGACCTAAGTAGCTTCTTTTTTTTTTTTTTCTGATATCTCTGCTGTTCTGTGTGTCTGCCTGTTTGTGCTGCACTTCTGCAGCATTTGAATTGGAGATTCAGTCCAAGAAATCATGCTACTGTTATGCCAGAAGCCGACACCAGCCATCTGGTAAAATTACAATGCACTATCAGTAAACCCCGTAATTTGGGGAAATGTACCCAAAATGACTTTTATGATTAGTGGATAGGAAACAAAAAGACGAGACAGAACAGTCAGTTGGGTACTCTGTAAATCACTTTGAGGTTTTCAGACCAAACATCTTAATGGCAGTTTTCTTGCTGCCAAATGCTGTTTTGCTTTTGCCTTCAGAATAGTTTGCATTAATAATGAGGAACTCTGCCTGGAAGTTATTTATGTATTGCTCTAATGATACAGCTTTGCAAAACAGCACCACACTAGCTAATAGACCGTGCAAATAGATTCGTAGGTGGTTTAGCATATCGAACTGCTAAGCTCTGTAGGTTTTCCCTTCAGAAATGCATCCCAGCCCCTGGGCCATATTCAGCAATGCTGCAGATGCTGAAGAAGAATTTATATGAAGGCCGTTTTGGCCATACTGTGCTAGCCTGTGTGTTAAGCCTGGTGATTGTGTCATAAGTCTGCACTGGAATTAGGCAGGTTTTCATCAGCAGGTTGGTAATGTGTTGCCTGTATGCCACTGTGGAAGCAGGGAGGAGCTGACAACTGCAGGTCTTGTTTGTGTGTATTTGCAGGGCGAGTGGTGGTCAGCTAACTGTGCCTTGGTAGCTGCGTGCGTGCTGCATGTTCTGCAGTGGCTGAATATGTGTGTTAAAATAAGATGGAATATATTTCTGATTTGGGACTTAAAGTGGTGATGAATTTACTCCCTTCCTAGTAAGCTATTAGAGTGAGTAATTATAGTTAATTCCATTTGGATTTTTCTCATTTCAGCATTCAGTGATTGGATCTTGTTTCTGGCCTATTGGATAAAATCCCTATTCACCTAGATAGTTGGGAAGCATAGTTTTCTTAAAATACACATTTCTGAATGATTGTTCTGGACTTCATAGCTGAGACGTCCAGTTCCTTCTGTTGGTACTTATAGCTTAATATGTGTGTTAACTCTAGAGTTCTCTGCAACACAGTAACACTTCAGCAGAGCATAACTAAAGTTTGCTACTAGAAAGCAGGACCATCAGTGTCATCCTTTATCGCTCCTTGGGCTCTTTTCCTGTGGATGAAAGGCCTTGAGCTCCATAAAACTATCCTAAGCAGTTATTGTGGGCAGCCTGGGAAGTCCACATACGCAGAGCTGTTGACCGTGCTGTAAAACTTGACTTTTGTGAGGACTTTTGTTTTACAGATTATAGGTGTCTGGTTTGGGGGAAGAAAGGCACATGTAGAAAGTGGAGCATAATGCTTAGTGCTGTGGAGATTTCGGGTCAGCTTGGAAAGCTATCACAGCTACTGAAACCCCATGAACCTCTTCACTTACTTCTGGGAAAAAGCCCCTACGTTTTCCAAACCTGTGAAGTTTTTAAGGACTGCTTAGTCTCCTGTTGCACTGTACAGGGATTTGTGATCTTTTTTTGTAGAGAATTCTTGTATTACTTGTGTATCCATTGTGAAGAAAGAGTTGGGATCATTCCGTTTGTGTATTTCTAGCCTTTGCTAAGTAGGCATTCAACAGCATCTTTAAATTTGAAGGGAGTGTAATAAACTGCCTGCCTATTTTTCTAATCTGAGGTTTTTTTCAGCCCACGTGCTTCTCAACTAATATAATTAAAGATGCTCTGTTGATGTTGCTATAAGTATGGTCTAATGTTTGCGTTTGGCAAGCAACTCTTCCTTGTTAGTATGCACAGAAGGCAGAGTTTACATGCGAACAAAATACTAAGATAGAAACTTGCTGTTCTAAATCGAGCAAACAAGCATGTTTGTGCTGTGCTGCTAGCAACAGCAGTACAGGCTTCTTGTAGTAACCTAATTTGTGAAGAAAACAATACAAAATAACCAAAAGCAGGTATTCATTAATTATGCAAGGAAAGAACTTTTTAATTAGAGAGGTAAAAATTTTAATATAGGAACCCAAGCAAT
This sequence comes from Buceros rhinoceros silvestris, assembly GCF_000710305.1. Taxonomy (NCBI): domain Eukaryota; kingdom Metazoa; phylum Chordata; class Aves; order Bucerotiformes; family Bucerotidae; genus Buceros; species Buceros rhinoceros. Next base: position 31,899 of record NW_010401864.1, read on the forward strand.
GGTACAATTATTAAAGTGGAAAGAATAAGACAATGTAACTGAAAATAGTGTGCTTTTCTCTTTTAGTGCAGAGGTCCTTTCAATGAGAACATGGACACTGCGTGATATTAAGGATTAAGTGCAGGCATGGAGGAGTATATGGAGGATGTGCCTGTTTTGTTTTCAGTAGTTGCTGGAAAACTTGGCACCCTTTAAATAACTCAAAGCTTTTTTTTTTTTGCTTTCCCTTTTCTGAGGAAAAGGAGAGAGAAGCCTTTCATTAGACACACATGATAGTTAACTTGTCAGGTTTTACAGCTTAATTCTTTGGTTTTTTTGAAGGGTTGTTAGTGAAAAGATAAACCAGCCATCTTCTGTATTACAGTCATTATTAATAAAATTACTAAAAATAACATGGTTACTTATATGAACACAGTAAGATTAGTCATAAAACTGATAGCCTCCTCCTGTGGATTGTTGCCTCCCATGACATCTTCCAAGGAATTTAAATAATTTTATTCTTTATATCCATTCACTCTTCTTGATGAAAAAATAACATTGCAGAATTAAAAACAAACAAACAAAAGAAGGAGTAAGTTTTGTACTTTATTTTGGTCCTGGCTTTCAGGGAGCTGAGAGGTACAAACAGGATTCTTGATAAAGGGACATGAGCTCCCCACTTCTACAATAATACTGTACTGCTCTTAATAACTTGTCAGTTGGGATATGGCTTTGAGGAAAAGGACTTTGAATTTTAATATTTTTTTAATTCAATTTTTTACTGGGTGGTGATGGAGGCTTTCAACAATTTCCTCATGGGCCACTTTTGTATTTCCCTCTTATCTCCAACCCATCCTTAGCATAGTATCTCACAATAATTCTCATTTCTTAAGTGTCAAATTTTAAGGAAAAAACAGAACTTGTGTACTACCACTCACTAGTTATTTGCTACGATATTTTTCTCCTTTATGAAGCAAGGAAAATGCAGGCTTTTTTTTAACACTTCAAATTTAAGAATTAAGGTCATAAATTACTTATGGAGAAGTGTTTACCAAAAAAAAACCCCTAGTGGTTTCTTCTCTTCCTGTTGTGTACTGATTGGATTAATTTTGTCATCAGGTCTGTATTAATATATTTTATGGCATGATTCTCTGTGCTTAGCATTAAAATCTGCTACAACTTTAACTTTCCCCCGGCCTCCCTCCCCACAAGAAGTCTTTCTGAGTTAACCTCTTCTATATAAAATATTAGCCAGAGCAGTCCTGTTTTCGAGGAGGACGCACGAGGAGGGAGGAAAAGGGGTTTTGGTTTAAGGCATTAAGACTTGATTGATGTTCCTTTGCTGTTGCAAAGAAAACACATGGAATCCATTTTAGCTGCAATACACCCAGATTCTGAGTGTGTGTGAACCCCCGCAGGGGGTTGTGTTGCCCGCATGAATGGGATGAATCCTTGTGTGCCTTGTGTGACTGTACACAGCAAGGAAGCATGATTTTGCAGCTTTCCCCACTCTCCACCCGCAGTCACTGTCTGTGAGGGTTAAGTGAACCTGTATCGAAGAGACTGGGCTTTTACAGTGATGGCTGAGAAGAGTTTTGCTCATCCGCTTACTCATGCGGTACAATGTTATTTGTTTCTGAATAAAGAATTGACATTAAAAGCTAATGTTCTGTGGTAAGTGTGCACAAATGGAGACCGTCTGGAAACACTATGGAAAAAAATAAATGGGAAAAATGTAAAAAGAAGAAATGATAGATCCATAAAATGGATGAATTTATTCTTCCACACTAACAGGGCAAAGACCTATTGAACATAAAAGCTTGTCTTTGATTCATCAGTTGAGTTTTAGTGAGGGTTTGGACATCTGCAGGTGGAAATCTGTGTATGAATGTAGCCGAAGGTCAGGAGAATGCAATCTGAGTGCTGGACTCTTGTTTTCTTAGTGACAAAATATCTTAATCTCTATAAAGTAATTAGACACGACCCTACTATATTTCATCATAATCTAAGAATAGGTATATTGACTGCTTGTAGCTCAAGCTCTTTATTCTCAACTTTTGCTAATGAAAGGTCTATTTATCTCTCTTCTAACTCAGTTATTTCCTTATCATGCCACTCAGATAAGTACTGATAAATATATGTAAATTCTTGTAGCAATTACTGATTTTCTAAACTACTTCCTGTATTCTCATTCTCTAGTGACTTTTGTGTGCTATTTCATATTTTATCCTGTATTAAATACTTGTACCCACGTCTACCAAAATGGGTGGGATTACGTGACAGGTCCTCCATGCCCCTTTGTCTTTCCAGCCCAGAGGTAAAACAGAGTTTTCTTTTTAATGGCTTCTGCGTATTTGTCCGCATAACTGTAGCAAGAGACATTGTTGTGTTGTGCTCTTTCTACCCATGTATTATTGTCAGCTATTGTCTCTCATCTAAATCCCTTCACTTTCTGCAGGGAATGGATCAGAATGGAGCAAAGTGTCTGGGACTGCAAATTAACAGTGTGGGCCAAAAGGGATAGGGAGGCTGAGGCATGGGATTAGAGAGGGAGCTGTGCTAAGAGGCAGTCTTGAGGGAAAAAGTAAGTTAGGATGATGAAATAAGGTCAGAAGAGATAAAGTCTGTTGAAATGGGATTGTGGGGTTAATGGAAGCAGGTGAACAGAAGGGAAAGACATCTTACAGTAGACCGTATCTAGTGGGAAAACTGGAATTTGTTCAGAAACATTTAGAAGAGGAGGTCAGGGCACAAGGATCTGAAGAAAAGCCTGAGAAGGTAGATACAAAGTTGGGGCAGATTACAGTAGGGAGGGTGATAATTAAAACTGGCCACACAAGAAGATTAAAGACAGCTGGGCTTAATTAAATTTGCATAAGAAACTTTAACTGTGGTATTTAAAAAAAAATTAATGAATACTAAATCTAGTTTTTTGTGTGCTGTCAGATTTATGTTTGACATAAGTAAGTAATTAGCAGAGCACTTTGATTTAGTGTTTGTTACTTTGACCACTTTGCACTGAATAAACAACATGAGTTGATAAAGTATCTTGAGAGAGTGAAAAAGGGAGAAGGGTAACTTCCAATCCACCAGAAAAGTTACGTGTACTGCTCTGCAAAGCGTTGGCAGTGCCTTGCTGGGCAGGGTGATAGTAGAGCAGTAGCAGAGAACCTTGTTAGCTGCTGATTTGTTCTGGAACTTGGAGCTGTGGGTAATTGAGTTGACCAAGAGATTTCAGTTGAGTATATGTTTGGAAGAAGTAGTTTACCGTTCTTGGAAAAATCATGCAAGCTTGTACAATGAGGTGCATTTTTAATGATGTATTTTATTTTAATGAAAAGTTATTGAAAGTTTTTAAAGCTGTATTTTAATCTTGCTCTAATCAACGTTTTGTGCTGAGGAAATACAAAGGCTTTGTTTATTCCCCTCTTCTGTACCATGTATTCAGCTCAGAATTTTATGACTCGAGGAGTCTGTTACTATGATTGAATTTTGTAACCTTTTGTAACGCAGCAAAATTTTTCTCCTGTAACTTTAGGTAAAAGTTTGTAACTTTAGTTGAAGTTGTGGCTTAATCTGAAGTACCTTGTCTTCATTCAGTCTCGCATTAGGATAATTGTCTCACTACCATAAGCTGTAAAAGAAGGTGGTGGATTCTTCATTTGACTTTGCATAGTTTCATTTTCCAGTTATTGTTACGTTGATTGTTTTGGTTACTTTGCTATTGTTCAAAATCTTTCCCATACATAAACTGGGTAGCCAGTAATCAGATCAATATATTAAACATTTTCTTCAATACAGCATGTAGGATGCTGCTTACAGTGTTTTGCATTGTTAGCTGTTACAGCCATATACTCAAAAAAAAAAAAGGGCTTTTTTCTTCCCTTTTTTTTCTTGTTTGTTTTTTTGTAGAACATGGTCCGCAAGATTGTGAACCAGTGTTAATTAATGCTGTCTACTTCTACCTGCTTGATGCTGCGTTTAATTCCCTTTGTATGCGTGTTTTTCAACTGGACTTAACAGGTCTTATGAAGCTGACAGCACTGGTGCTTAAGTGCATTTGCACTTGGTGTGTTAGTCTGGATTTGGATCAAGAGCACACTTTTAAAGTGTAACTCCTGACGGTTCACACCTGCTCCCCAGTAGAATAAGTTAAAGCACGGTGGTCCCAGAGGGAGCGCCTTTTGAGTGAAACTCAGCCAGAAGATGTGCTCCAGCTGTGAGGTCTGTTTAGACCCCAGAGATCAGAGCTGGTCTGGAAATAACAGCCCTTTCCCCTCCCCAGAGTCTGTATCCTCCGGGTGCTGAGTCTCAGCTTTGCGTGTTTGCCCTTACTGCACTACACTGTGCTTGCTAATGTAGACTGAGCTTTAAGTTACAAGCATGCCAGTGTCAGTCTTGGGCAAAGTGTGCTTGTAAGGATTTTATTTTTCTTTCAGAAGGTAGAGTAGGGTGTTGAAATTAAACCTCAGGAGGTCCTTAGCTTGGGTGGGATATTCCTTTTTTACTTACCTAAATTATAATTTAGTATTACTCATTTTAATATATCAGCTTTTTTATTGGGTTATTTATATTAATACATTAAGTGGGATTTAATCAAATATCTACAGAAGTTTTTTGTTGTCCATTTGCTGTCTACCAAATTTGTAATCTCAAAAAGATTTGTCTAGGAGCATCCACTGTCCATAAACCATGTTGTGACTGTAACTTTTCTGTCTTTTCACTAGCCGCTGTCCTGATTGGTATTAGCAGGACTTAGGTTAGTACCCAAGTCAGTCTAATGCTCTAATTTCAAAGTTAATTCTTTGAAACCTTTTCAAATTCTGCTATACTTTGCTAAACCCCCCCCCCCCCCCAC